>NC_139942.1:58617772-58650272 GCF_963454915.1 Gymnoscopelus microlampas
CTGCGTGACGCAGTGAGGTAGCCGGATGCTAGCCAAACCTGCTAGCCAACGCCTCATGGTCTCTCCCCCAGAGACAATGGAATCATCTCCTCTCCTATCCCAATGGACCAGGCGAGCATAATGCATTCACATGTGGTGTGGCAACCTGAGTGTAGTGTAAGGGTAGATTAGCTATTTTTAGTCATTGATCTTTCTCTTTTCTTTTATGACTTTAATCCCTCTTTCTCCTTTAGTAGATCAAAATGTGGCCATTTCCTGATTTGACCTGATTGAACTGTAGATCTGTGATTTTGTATTTTGTTGAGATTTTAACCAGTTTCATCATCTTTTGAGTTATTGATCTATTGTTCTTTTCCCCATTTCATTGGTTGTCTTAATATCTACATAGGATTTATCTTAATAAACACTTTATTTTGGTATAAACGGAAGTCCTTTCCAATTGATTTCAACGCAGTATATTTCCAATCATTTTCTAACCAGAACCCATGCATCATTACTGTGTCCAAGATTCTTGCGTAGCCCTTTTCATGGTTGTGTTGAGGTGCGAATTAATCCCTTAATTTGCGCAATTCCTTAATTTTTGGTGAAAATCAATATTTTGATTTTTCAGAAAATATTTTTAATATTTTCATAATTATCGTTAATATTTCCCATAGTTATTACGCCATGTCCGCTACATAAAGTGGTGCCCCGTTGTGAGGCACAGTCCCTGATGTCTGGTTAGAGAATAATTGGAAATATCGGAAATATTGGAAAAATTGCCAGAGAAAATCTTGTTTAAAATAGGTCTCCCTCCCAAACATCTAATTCCCTGTGGTGGTAAGAGAACAAAGGCACTTTAACCGTGCCCCTTCTCTCCAACCCCCACAGATATTTAGAGAACGCATGCTGGCGTCATCTGGTGGCCAACTCGTAGAATACACAAAGCTTGTGAGTTAGGGTTCGTTGTCAAAGTTTTACCCACTTTTTGCTACTAGTGATGAGAGCCTAGTGATAGCAACAGTGTGACACCTCACTTCATGATAATATAATGTATTGTCATATCATATAGTATAATACTATATTTTTGACTCTAGCTACGCTGAGTCATCAAGCCTGTTGGAATAGCGATCTGACAAGTGATAAATTTAAGTCCATGGAGTCTCCCTCCGTGTGTATACACTAGTGGCGTGAACAAATCCGTTACTAGAATAGTAATAGTAAAATATCCTACATTTGATACATTGATTAATATATCTGCATTGAATTTAGTTTGATATTGTAATTACTGGATGACCCTCTCCATGTCGAGGAAGTTTGAAATACAGCATTCTTCACTTCCTGTAGAGTAAAAACAAAAAAATAAAGTCATCACTAATCCTTAGTGTAACCAATAACTACCAATAATTAAACTGCAACAAGTTGGTAGGTAAAAGTGAAACTGTGGCACATTTATTTTTGTAACCGGATACAAGCAGACTTGTGCTCCAGTTGTAATTTAGTGACACATAGCAGTAAGCTAAACTAAATTAATAGTTTAAAGCACCTCTCCACCTAGGGTGTAGAGAAAGTTCTGTGGTGTGTGTGGGACAACTAGAAGAAGACATTTTTAGTGCCATAAACGGCCTCCATTTGTCTCTAGCCTCCAACACACACACACACACACACACACACACACATAACTCGCACCCACCCCTTTTGAACACCCCTTAAACGGGCACAGAGGGAGGGGGGGCGAGGAAGCCTGGACCTTATCTTGCATGTCATAAACCACAGGCAGTGACAGAAAGGCCAGTGAACCACTTTTGTCTAGTTCATACTAGTGACTGTCTTGTAGTAACTAATAGTCCATACTGTGGCAGTGTAAGACACTTTTATAGTAAAGGGCCAATGTTATTTAAAGATTAATACACTTTGAGTTTTGGTATAGTTTCTCGTTCTAACTCTATTCTAAGACTAACCTGCAGTATATGTTGTAGCAGCATGAGTGATCCTATCCTTGTCTTTTACTTCCCATAAGTGAGACTTCCCTGTCGAGTCTAACTGATTTAGTCATAGAAAGAGCGAGTAACGCAACAAGATGTCTGAGCCCTCCACTCCCCTCAGCTACTCCGATATAGTCGGTCAGTTAATAACATTGTTAACAGTGATATTGGGGTTAGTTTTAATATACGTAGATCCTTTAAAAGGGCTCCGTCACGTGTTACACTCAGTTGTATACACAATAAAACACGCCATGGAGTTTTTAACAGACAGCTTTGACCCTAAACTGCAAGACACTGTTCAATTTGACTTTGATAGAGATATGAGTCAAACTGTAGCATGTCACCTGGTTGCACCTTTTAAAACAGCTAAAGGTCAAACCAACATAGAACAGACTGGGTGTGCTCTACCAACTTACAAAACGCTGAGAGTCGATTTAGGCCAGCAAAATACTCAGTTAGAAGTGGCACAACACCAAATAAAACAGCAATCTGCCATGTTAGATGCAGCCGTAAAGGCCTCTCAACAGCAGACAGCTATACTGAATGCGGCAACAGGTCACATCACCATGCTACAGAACCTTAACATAGGACTGGAGCAAGCGAAAACGCAACAAAATGGTGAGATAACCTTAGCCAAGCAGCAAATTGGTCAACTGCAAGACACTGTCATTCAACTAAAATTGCTCATTGCAGAAAACTTCACGCAAAACAGTGTCAAGTTACAAATAGCACAAGACAGTGTCACTCAATTGCGGGATAGAACTGAACTCCTAGAGAAAGGTAACTGGATCAGTGAGAATGACTTTGTTAAAAGGTTCCATGACCTCCAAGGCCAATCACAGGCACTCTCTGGTCAGCCTCACCATGATCGTTACCCTGTCACACAGCAGCAACCTCTGGTAGATAGACCACCCACTCAAGCTGAACACTATGTCCAAGGACATGCCTCAGTTGGCTTGCCCGCCATGTTACCGTCTTTTCAATCTGTTCAGAACATACCTCCGGCGGCCGGGCAACCTGCCCTCGAGCCACATGCCTGGGGTTATGCCGCATTGAATGCACCAGTACCCCTACCTCAAACCACGGGGGGGTGCCAGCCGGCGCATCCGCTGAGTAATATCGACTTAGCCAAAGTTGCGAAATTCATCCGACCTTTCGACCCAAAGCCTGGTGAATCTATAGACACCCACATTTACTTGGAGGAGATAGAATATCACTTAACAGAATGTGGTGTAAGAGACACAGATACTAAGGTTAAATTGATTTATCGAACCGCAAACCGCGAGGTAACTGGTTTTATCAGGCGACAGACAGACGAGGTCCGAGCAAATTGGTCCGCTCTGTGTCAAGCTATAATTGATGAATTTGCTGATCACCGAGCCTTAGGAGGTTTGTTGTCCGCCGTGTCCGTCTGTCAACACGAAGGTGAAGCAGTTAATCGATTTTATAACCGTCTGAGGATTGCATTTTTTGGTAACAAAAATGTTCCGAATATGGAGGAAGATGAACATTTCAAGAATTTGTTCTTGAATAATTTACACCCTTCCATTAAAAAGCACATCCCTATTGGAACCAATTCTAAAAAGCCTGCCGCTGAGTTACGCAAACTAGCACGGGAAGCTTTTGATAGAGAATACAATGAACCTCACAGTGCATCTTGTAAAATTGTTGACACCCAAATCGATCGATGGCAGCCCAGGAGACAGGACGACTACGGTCTATACAGGGGGGACGACCACCAAACTCCCTCCTGGAGATGTGCTCGGTCCTCCTCAAACGACCGCGGTCGCCCTCCCTCACGGGATAACTCTGGCACAAAACATGAGAACCCTGAGTGTGTGAAACAGCTCCCCGCTGAGATCCCCAAAGAATCACGACGGCAAAGAAAGGCACGCGAACACGCGGCCACACAAAATTCAAGCCGAGTCCGTGACAATTGGAGGAGGCCTAATCGTGTTTAGCTCACCTTGATGAAAACAAAACACTGTGACTACTTCCAATGTATGTTTCAAATGACGCCACTTCACAAACTGTTGTTTTCAAAATGTAAAACCTTTTTAGAACGACACAATAAGTTTGGACTGTTGTAAAAGGCTCTCGGCTAATGGAAGGGTTTTTGTTTTTAATTGCCTGCTCTCCAAGAAAATTTTGCAGACTGATACACGCTTATTCTGTGGTTTCATAATTGATTGAAATTAGTTGTAATCCCTATACACCCAAGGTCGTAACACGCACCATTGACGCCAAAACAGTGTTCCCCACCTTCCCTCACAGCGTGAAGGTGGCATTGCTTTTCCAGCCACTTTCTGGCTATCTGTCCCAAAACGCAGCTGTAAGATGTACATTTTGTCTATATTGTTTGCCCCTGGCTGCAGTGCTTTGTCAATGCTGCTAAGCTGACCAGGGTGTTAGTTAAAACACATGCTTCTACCTGTTCCTGACTGACAGGGCGAAGGCCACAGTGTGTTTAATTGGAGTGTCTCCCGAACGGAGGGATTGAAACCGAATCTAACAGACAATCTAGTTTTAAATGGTACCTCTGCTGCTACTATAATGTTGATACTGGACTGTGATGAAGTGGGAACAGTTTTGAACATTACCTATCATTATTATTATAATCCATTGAATGAAAACATTCAATCAGGTAATGCCATGGACTCTGACTATAAATTGAATTTGAGACATTTTGAATGCCAACCAAATTTATCATTGACCAAAGTTAATACAAATTTATGTGTACAAAAATCAATTTTAAGCAGGATGGAAGTATATTCTCCTGTTTATTTGTTGTAACCCTAAATAAACAACATCCTTATTATATACTATATATTATACTTTACCAAATATTTATGGTTGGGCTTCCAATTTGAGAATACAATTATGTCAGTCCTAAACAAATTGTCAAAGAATGATCCGTCCAGGATTAATATACTTGCATTCGATTTGTTAGACTTTACATAATTTGATTACAACATTATAGTCAACTATGGTATCTTGGCTTGAGCCAGAATGAATCCTCTATTGTTAGTCAAGTTGAACAATTTATGGAATCCAATTCATACCTTCCCACATGCATCTGTTAATGCAACTGTTCAGTATCAATATTATTCAGATTAGGCGCTGTACCATGATACTGACGACCTATGCTAAGGCTAACAGGTTTAATCAAAGCGTTACTATGTCCAATTAAGATTGAACCCACGCATTAGTGCTATTTTTATTATTATTATTATTATTATTATTATTATTTATTTTTTTGTCTCCCTCTTTGTAGCTCCTGTCAATAAAGCTCTTCTCCTTATGGGTCAAAAGCTTAATGAATGGTTGAAGCTCAGAATAGATTAAGCACATTTGACATTTTGCACGTGGCGTCTGAATCCCGTGCCATTTGCTATTAGTAACTTACAATGTGGGCCCTCAGGGGACCCACCACGTCTACGCAGACACCCTGACCACTGGTACTCTGTTTCCCGCCCATGTCTACCTAGTGGCTCGCTATGCTAAGCCACTGCACAGACCCCAACCCTTAGGTGGTACAAAACTTGGCAATTTCAGGTGTGACATTATAATGCGGCGCTGATCAATCACTACGTCAGGCCTCCGTGACTCATCAACTCCTCATCAAGGGGGTCAGTCATAAACAATGATATCACCCTGAGATTGCCAACTGTTGATCAAGTCTGTTAGACACAATTCAGGGACAGCAGTGCTGAATGCTGTCACAAGGTGATAATTTCTGCCTATCTAATGATATCTTGAGAGACCCCCAGGGTGACCCCAAGACCATGTGTAAATTCTTTTCTAACTAAACCTATTTGACAATGGACCAAGGCTCAACAGCCATGACAGCATGGGGCCCAAATAGACATATTGACTTTAGGTAACTAATTAGAGGTCGCCATGTTTGTAGTTCTTTACTGTAGTATGGTTGCAGTTAACACACTGAAACAAAAACTCTGATCTCTCCCTAAACAAGTGACAATGTGCTATATAAGTCACAGCTACTTAGTGCCCGTGCCCAGCTAGGCCATTGGTTAAGACAAACCTGACAAAGGTTGCTGAAACCATAACTTGAGACACCAGTGTCTAAATTAAACCATCGCCACATCACTATTAGTGCTACTCCGGCAGAAATAGCTGAAGGCATGTGTTGATTATATATATCTGTTGTTTTCAAAATTTAAAACTTTTTGTCAAAATTTTTACTTTTGCGCAGAGGTGTCTCAAGCTTTTTGTCAAATTTTAAACTTTTTGTGCATTTGTGTCTCCTTGTGCAAACCCAAAGGTGACCTGCCCTGTGTTTAAAAGGAAACATTTGCGTTAACAGGGTGCAATGTTTATAGACATGCAGCAAAACTGCATTGGCGTACAAACTAATGTATAATGCACCCCATCAAACTAGTAAAATAGTAAAGAGTCAACAGTCAAATGTGTTCATAAAGGGTAGATCAGGTTACTCAAAATAACATGGGCCTCTATCCAAGACGCTTAACAAGTTCATTTTGTGTCTCACCTAACTAACCTCCTCAGTCATTCTATGATAATGAACACTGTCTGGTTTGTGTGCTTGAATAGTTTACTAACCCTAGGTGGATTAAAAGCATGCTATTAACAAGGTACACTGTAACTCCACCCACGTTTAGTGAGATTTCCTCTCTTTGCCCTACCAAAAGTGTATTACACTGATAGTGATGTATGATGGTTGCTACAAGAACCCAGTTAACAGGAACTGGACTAACTAAGACTTGTAGTGTTGCTCAGTCAATTCAGCTATATAGAAATTGTTGTCTCTGCACACAGGATGTGACCAAGGGGAGGAGCAAGACCCTTGTTACATAGGTTCTCAAATCTGCAGCAACTTCTTAACCTTAGTTAAAAACCATGCAAACTTTAACCTATACTTCTTACAAAGAATGTGTTATAATTGGTTGTCTTAAACAGGAAGTAAGTACTTATTATCCAGGCTAGGACTACTCCATTTCCTTATCATCCAAGTAAATCAGGATTTACCCTAGTGGACAACCAACCAAACACTTTGAGAGAATTAGCATTCATGTTGGACTTCCGATCTGCTCTTGTGTAACCAAGCCAAAAAGGTCACCCCGTGTATATATATGTTCCAGCAAGCCGTGGTAGAAAAGAAAAACGGATGGAATATGACCTTTCATGTCAGCAAATTGAGCTCACTGCTCAAATTGAATTCTGGTACACAAAAGCAGAGATTAGTAAGAGTGCTCATGCAACTACGAGCTCTCACATCTAAAAGTCACAAAAAGTGCTACCACATTACTCCTCAAAATTATACCCCAATATATACGTATTAGGAGTTTTCTTTTCTTTTTGTTCTCTGATTTATAATGTTTTCTTAGGTGTGTTTGTGATTATCCGAAAGCCCTCTCAGAAAATAGGAAACAGACAGTAGTGACGGCCAATGCCTAAAAGGTAAATTTCTTTCAAGCAATCAGATCCAGTGTCACTAGATCAGTTTAATGAAAGAGTTGCCATTGACATGTGAATGCATATGCTATACGTTCTGCTCCTGTTGTCCTCTCACATTTTCTTTTGTGTTATCAAAGGTCGTGACGTCAACGTTTCGTTTCGTCTGATTGATTGATAACAAGGGGAGGTCTGTAATGATAATGCCGAGGCCGCCAGGTGTGAACATAGAAAGCAAATTAATATTGTTTTTAGTTCATAACCAAAGGGACCCGGGGGTTCATCATAAAAGACCCCCCCCCTCCTTTCAGAGGAAACACAAACTCCAACAAGCCCACTAATAGAGACTGCATGCTTTGAGATAAGGACAAACATTTATTGCCCCATGGAATGTCTTTGCCAGAAGACACACAGAGGCTCTTTGGTTTCCTCTCTACCTCTCTCTCTGTCCGGCATCTTTTAAGAGATAAGGATGGAATTTTTACGACATGCAACGAATGTCTTGCCAAGCACACACAGTATCACACACACAGACTCACTGAGCACAAGACAATGAGCAACAAGAACTTTGAATAAATTGGCTTATGTATTATGTTCTGTGACTTCAAAATATATATTTATTGTCCTGTATTATGACCACAAGACTAATATGAACTTTGGTGATGTAAAATGTAAATGCTTCCATGCTAATTACACTTTGATGCTTACCTGCTTTCTATTTGACATAATGCCGTCATGTTTAATATCTAGAGAATTCTAATTTCATTGTGATTCCCAATATCCAGTCAAATGTGTTAATATGAAGTTCCTAAGATAGTTAGCAGAGAAGTTTTAGTTTTCATATTGTAAGGAAGGAGGTTGCCACCCAGCTGCCTCCAACACCCCCCCCAATGGGCCAAGAAGGAGACCCCTCCTTTTGCCTATAAGAAGAACTGCTCAGCCAGTTCTCTCTCTCTCTTCCACGGCACTCTTGATGTCCTGAGGGTCGACGGAGTCCCCTCTCCCACTCTCTTCCACCGCTTCTCGACGATCCAAGGGTTGACCAAGTCCCCTCTTCCTGCTCTACATGCTGGGTGGCTCCCAGTTCAACGCTCTCAAAGGACCCAGGGGCAGACGATAGCCACGTCCCCCCCCACGACGATCTCTCCGGGGTGAACATTCCCCCGTGCCTCTCTCTCTCCTACAAGGGTGGATCGGAGTCCTCCTTCCCCCCAACGAGAAGAGCCAACAGCCTACGTCCAGCTCTCCAGCCAGCAAAAGCCAGATGCCCTGCTGACCCGGAACAACCGCCCTGCTCCCTCTACTCTACACGTGGGCCCTCGGCCACACATCCTGTCTCTTCAAATCCGAGTTTGAATGGAGACTGAGGACTGCTGAACCGCTACCAGATGCCCACGACCAACTGTTCCCTCTCTACACGTGGGCCAAAAGCCACACATACTGTCTCCTCAATCCAAGTTGAGTGGAGACTGAGAAGAACTGCGTGACGCAGTGAGGTAGCCGGATGCTAGCCAAACCTGCTAGCCAACGCCTCATGGTCTCTCCCCCAGAGACAATGGAATCATCTCCTCTCCTATCCCAATGGACCAGGCGAGCATAATGCATTCACATGTGGTGTGGCAACCTGAGTGTAGTGTAAGGGTAGATTAGCTATTTTTAGTCATTGATCTTTCTCTTTTCTTTTATGACTTTAATCCCTCTTTCTCCTTTAGTAGATCAAAATGTGGCCATTTCCTGATTTGACCTGATTGAACTGTAGATCTGTGATTTTGTATTTTGTTGAGATTTTAACCAGTTTCATCATCTTTTGAGTTATTGATCTATTGTTCTTTTCCCCATTTCATTGGTTGTCTTAATATCTACATAGGATTTATCTTAATAAACACTTTATTTTGGTATAAACGGAAGTCCTTTCCAATTGATTTCAACGCAGTATATTTCCAATCATTTTCTAACCAGAACCCATGCATCATTACTGTGTCCAAGATTCTTGCGTAGCCCTTTTCATGGTTGTGTTGAGGTGCGAATTAATCCCTTAATTTGCGCAATTCCTTAATTTTTGGTGAAAATCAATATTTTGATTTTTCAGAAAATATTTTTAATATTTTCATAATTATCGTTAATATTTCCCATAGTTATTACGCCATGTCCGCTACAGTGTGTATGAATGGTAGATGTAACAGAGGTGTGTATGAATGGTAGATGTAACAGAGGTGTGTATGAATGGTTGATGTAACAGAGGTGTGTATGAATGGTAGATGTAACAGAGGTGTGTATGAATGGTAGATGTAACAGAGGTGTGTATGAATGGTAGATGTAACAGAGGTGTGTATGAATGGTTGGTGTAACAGAGGTGTGTATGAATGGTAGATGTAACAGAGGTGTGTATGAATGGTTGGTGTAACAGAGGTGTGTATGAATGGTTGATGTAACAGAGGTGTGTATGAATGGTTGGTGTAACAGAGGTGTGTATGAATGGTTGATGTAACAGAGGTGTGTATGAATGGTAGATACACAGAGGTGTGTATGAATGGTAGATGTAACAGAGGTGTGTATGAATGGTAGATACACAGAGGTGTGTATGAATGGTTGATGTAACAGAGGTGTGTATGAATGGTAGATACACAGAGGTGTGTATGAATGGTTGGTGTAACAGAGGTGTGTATGAATGGTTGATGTAACAGAGGTGTGTATGAATGGTTGATGTAACAGAGGTGTGTATGAATGGTAGATACACAGAGGTGTGTATGAATGGTAGATACACAGAGGTGTGTATGAATGGTAGATGTAACAGAGGTGTGTATGAATGGTTGGAGGATGAATTGAGGCATCTCTCCAGTCAGTGAGGTTTCTTGCTTAGTTCCCATTTATTGCATAGAGTACAAACAGCTTCCCATGGACCCTAAGGTCCCTCAGACAGCCCCATGGACCCTAAGGTCCCTCAGACAGCCCCATGGACCCTAAGGTCCCTCAGACAGCCCCATGGACCCTAAGGTCCCTCAGACAGCCCCATGGACCCTAAGGCCCCTCAGACAGCCCCATGGACCCTAAGGTCCCTCAGACAGCCCCATGGACCCTAAGGTCCCTCAGACAGCCCCATGGACCCTAAGGTCCCTCAGACAGCCCCATGGACCCTAAGGTCCCTCAGACAGCCCCATGGACCCTAAGGTCCCTCAGACAGCCCCTCGGCCTCTGAGTGAGCACACACACTTAAGCTTACATTTCAGTCAGTCTCATAGCAGTGGGAACCAACACACGGGCATGGATCAAGAGGTCGTCCCACACCTACCTACGTGATGTACTGAGGAAAGATGCTGGTGCAGAAAGCACAAAGGAGCTGGCCAGATGTATGGAGAACCCAGATGTATGGAGAACCCAGATGTATGGAGAACCCAGATGTATGGAGAACCCAGATGTATGGAGAACCCAGACGTATGGAGAACCCAGATGTATGGAGAACCCAGACGTATGGAGAACCCAGATGTATGGAGAACCCAGATGTATGGAGAACCCAGACGTATGGAGAACCCAGACGTATGGAGAACCCAGATGTATGGAGAACCCAGATGTATGGAGAACCCAGATGTATGGAGAACCCAGATGTATGGAGAACCCAGATGTATGGAGAACCCAGATGACTGAGACTCTGATGGAGGGCTCGTCTGTAGAGAGAATGTGATGAAGACAGAGAGGCTTTTATAAAAGGCGATAGCGTCAACATGAAGCTGATGGACGATACTTAGAGCGGTTTCACACTATGGTCCCGGGTGCGCACCCTGGACCACTTGGCTGCTGTTGTGGTAGTGTGAACGTAGCGAACCGTTCCCCGTAACGCATCACCGTTCCTTACTCCAAACCACCTCGGGAGGTAGTCTCGGGTCCGATTGCTGCGGAGTCGGGAACGGAACGCGACAGTGTGAATCCATCCGTACCAAGAGAAGGAAGTGGACTGCTAATCATATATAATTTATATATTTTTATAATGACACATTATTTTAGCTGGGTTATACCTTCTCATAGTTCTACTTGGATGTTGACAAGAAATAATAATCCCGCTAGTGTTTGAGTAGCGCGAGCCGTGAAAAATAATAAACAAAAAACACATGTGTGGCGAACGTATTTGTAAGGATAAATACACCAAGGATTAGTCCGTGACGTGACGTCACTGCTAAATTACAAAGGATGCGTCCGTGACGCCAATATCATATTAACAGACGACAGTGCATTTCGAGGTTTCAAAGACCAGTGCACACACTGCTTTGGTTGTGTATTGTTGATCTGTTGTTATTATAACTCAAGACAACGTCAGGAACACAGTCAAACTTTATTATTCACTCTAGAATGACTTTTCTTCTGTGAATGACATTCGCTCTCCCAAAGCGTCATAGTCCACAGCGCCCCCATGAGGCACCTATTTACCATTACTGTTAAATGAAATGGTCTCGACTCTTGGCCAGTGTGAATGCTGGCCAACCAAGCGCACTCGGGAACGGAGGGGGTACGCTTCGCTTAAAATGCACCCAATGTGAAACCGCTCTTAATGCCGTGGGGGACAGTGCTGTCGTACTGAAAGATTGATTGATTGATTGATTGAATATTTTATTAGGCAAAAATAAATTTATAAAAACATTTATATTTAAAATACTTTGTCTAAAATATCCGTTCATAAAAGTCATTGCGATCTCGTTTCCAATGAGGTCCTTGTATTCAATTCATAGACATATACAGTATAGTGGCACCACAGTTCAAATATCAGTACATCAAGACACTGAAAAATAACATCATATCGGCTGTGTTCAGTGCTTGTAGATCAGCTGTGTTCAGTGCTTGTAGATCAGATGTGTTCAGTGCTTGTAGATCGGCTGTGTTCAGTGCTTGTAGATCAGTCGTGTTCAGTGCTTGTAGATCGGCTGTGTTCAGTGCTTGTAGATCAGCTGTGTTCAGTGCTTGTAGATCGGCTGTGTTCAGTGCTTGTAGATTGGCTGATCAGATGTGTTCAGTGCTTGTAGATCGGCTGTGTTCAGTGCTTGTAGATCAGCTGTGTTCAGTGCTTGTAGATCAGCTGTGTTCAGTGCTTGTAGATCGGCTGTGTTCAGTGCTTGTAGATCGGCTGTGTTCAGTGCTTGTAGATCAGATGTGTTCAGTGCTTGTAGATCGGCTGTGTTCAGTGCTTGTAGATCAGATGTGTTCAGTGCTTGTAGATCGGCTGTGTTCAGTGCTTGTAGATCAGCTGTGTTCAGTGCTTGTAGATCAGCTGTGTTCAGTGCTTGTAGATCGGCTGTGTTCAGTGCTTGTAGATCGGCTGTGTTCAGTGCTTGTAGATCGGCTGTGTTCAGTGCTTGTAGATCGGCTGTGTTCAGTGCTTGTAGATCAGATGTGTTCAGTGCTTGTAGATCAGATGTGTTCAGTGCTTGTAGATCGGCTGTGTTCAGTGCTTGTAGATCGGCTGTGTTCAGTGCTTGTAGATCAGATGTGTTCAGTGCTTGTAGATCGGCTGTGTTCAGTGCTTGTAGATCGGCTGTGTTCAGTGCTTATAGATCAGCTGTGTTCAGTGCTTGTAGATCGGCTGTGTTCAGTGCTTGTAGATCAGATGTGTTCAGTGCTTGTAGATCAGATGTGTTCAGTGCTTGTAGATCAGATGTGTTCAGTGCTTGTAGATCAGATGTGTTCAGTGCTTGTAGATCAGATGTGTTCAGTGCTTGTAGATCAGATGTGTTCAGTGCTTGTAGATCAGATGTGTTCAGTGCTTGTAGATCAGATGTGTTCAGTGCTTGTAGATCAGATGTGATCAGACCATGCAGCCTAACTGCTTAAAAATGACATTTATGATTTTGCCGTCCTGAAAGCTTGAGGCTCTCACTACAGTTATGATACAAGTGTGTGTGTGTGTGTGTGTGTGTGTGTGTGTGTGTGTGTGTGTGTGTGTGTGTGTGTGTGTGTGTGTGTGTGTGTGTGACAGATTTATGTAAACACATCACGTTCAACACACACACACACACACACACTCACACTCACACTCACACACACACACACACACACACACACACCCTCTTTTCTTATTTGCCACTCTCTCTCTCTCTCGCTCTCTGTCTCTCGTTCATTAATCCCGTCTTTCTCTCGCTCACTTCCTCTTTCCTTTCATCTGTACAACCTCTCTCTCTCTCTCTCTCTCTCTCTCTCTCTCCCCTCCCCACCTGTAACTCTGAGATTGAGATCAGTGAGAGAGAGAGAGAGAGAGAGAGAGAGAGAGAGAGAGAGAGAGAGAGAGAGAGAGAGAGAGAGAGAGAGAGAGAGAGAGAGAGAGAGAGAGAGAGAGAGAGAGAGAGAGAGAGAGAGAGAGAGAGAGAGAGAGAGAGAGAGAGGACCAACACAGTGTCAGGTGAGTGGTTTGGGCGTCCTCTGATGCTAAGTGTTAAAATGTAGCTTTTATTTTGACTTGTTCATACTATTCTGTTGGTATAATATTACAATAACGTTTATGTATCACCATCAACATGTTTCAGTCATTATCATTGATTTACATGTATGTAAACAATAGGCTGTAATATAAAGTTAATTGTAGTATTATAACATAGTGTTATATGATGTATGAAGATCCTTCTGGAACACAAACTGTTGATCTGTCATTGTGTTGATGATTTATAGAGTTTATTTTTATTTATCTATTATTTATTTATGTTCAAATCAAACACACACACACACACACACACACACACACACACACACACACACACACACACACACACACACACACACACACACACACACACACACACACACACACACACACACACACACAGCGCTCATTCAACGCCGGGGTAATGAGGACATCAGTGTGTGTGTGTGTGTGTGTGTGTGTGTGTGTGTGTGTGTGTGTGTGTGTGTGTGTGTGTGTGTGTGTGTGTGTGTGTGTGTGTGTGTGTGTGTGTGTGTGTGTGTGTGTGTGTGTGTGTGTGTGTTTGAGATTCCTGGCACACTCCACAAGGCTCGCCAGGGAATCACTCTCTCTCTCTCACACACACACACACACACACACACACACACACACACACACACACACACACACACACACACACACACACACACACACACACACACACACACACCCTGTGTGTGTGTGTGTGTTCGCATTATACAATGCGAGTTGTTGTGCATGTCAATGTTCTTGGTTGTACAAAGGGCTTTGTTTTGAAGGCACTTGCTGTGTGTGTGTGTGTGTGTGTGTGTGTGTGTGTGTGTGTGTGTGTAGACGTATCGTCAGAGCATGGCAGGACTCTTGGCTCCGCCCTATGGAGCGATGGAGAGCGCTTCTAACAACGACCGTACGTACCGTTTATTTATCTATCATTATAACATAATCACATGTTATCAGCCTTTTGCCCTGGAGAGATCACATTTATATTATATATATATATATATATATATATATATGAACTAGTGGAGGAAAAAGGTTAATGTATGTGTTGTAATAATAATCAATATCGACAAAGTAACTAGTAACTAAAGTTTTCAAATAATTGTAGTGGAGTAAAAGTAAAAGTACTGAAAATTGGAAATACTCTAGTAAAATAAAAAATACCTCAAAATTGTACTGAAGTACAGTACTTGAGTAAATGTACTTAGTTACTTTACACTACTGATCACCAGAATCAGAGACGTGTGTTTTAACGAGTCTAACGTTCATTAGAAAGACAATATCAGTCACTAGAAGCAGAGACGTGTGTTTTAATGAGTCTAACATTCATTAGAAAGACAATATCAGTCACTAGAAGCAGAGACGTGTGTTTTAATGAGTCTAACGTTCATTAGAAAGACAATATCAGTCACTAGAAGCAGAGACGTGTGTTTTAATGAGTCTAACGTTCATTAGAAGGACAATATCAGTCACTAGAAGCAGAGACGTGTGTTTTAATGAGTCTAACGTTCATTAGAAAGACAATATCAGTCACTAGAAGCAGAGACGTGTGTTTTAATGAGTCTAACGTTCATTAGAAGGACAATATCAGTCACTAGAAGCAGAGACGTGTGTTTTAATGAGTCTAACGTTCATTAGATGGACAATATCAGTCACTAGAAGCAGAGACGTGTGTTTTAATGAGTCTAACGTTCATTAGATGGACAATATCAGTCATGAGACGTGTGTTTTAATGAGTCTAACGTTCATTAGAAGGACAATATCAGTCACTAGAAGCAGAGACGTGTGTTTGAATGAGTCTAACATGGTTAAAATGGAGTTTGAAGTTATAATGGGTTTGTGTAGGAAGGGGGCGTGTCTCTCATTATTATATAGTACATGTGTGTTGCTGTAGAATCAGGGTTCAGTGTGTTGCTGTAGAATCAGGGTTCAGTGTGTTGCTCAGGGGCACAATGTAATGGAGGTGTTGGTTTTGTTCTCAGGGCTGGCAGACAAAGACAGCATGAACTCTGACCCCATCGGCCTTTTGACCAAGACTCACACCAAGGTGAGACACATTCACCATGGACACTAATGTAATGTACATCATTGGTTCTCAAAGTGGGGTACGGGGACCCCCAGGGGTACTTGAGGCGGTTCCAGGGGGTCCCCAGCTAAATGATGGATAGGAACCAAATGGACCCTTATGGGTCTGTAACTCTGAGAGTTAAATTAACATTGATTTTACAATATGAATTGGGGTCCCAGAGGTATAAATGCCATTAAATGGGGGTCCGTAGCCCTAATGCATGTCAAACTGGGGATCCGTGAAACGGTTGAGAATCACTGCTAGAGAGCTGTACAAATCTTCTCTTATGGGGGGTCCCTGGCTGATCTTTTCAAATGGGGGTCTGCGGGCTAATAAGTGTCAATTTGGGGGTCCTTGACATGAAAAAGTTTGAGAACCACTGTCATAATGTACATGTGATAAGATAACACACACATAACAAGTTAGACTAGAGGAGAAGAGATCCAGTAGAACTAAGACTAGTGATATGATCAAGCTATGTAAATGGCCACACCTGTTGTTTGTTGTTCATGGGACCCCCTGGGACCCCCCCGGGCCTGGGGGGGGGGGGGGGGGTCCCAGGCTTGGGAGAGAGAAAGATATGAAGACACTGAGAAAAGATATGAGAGGGACTTCTGTTAACACATCGGGTGCCGAACACGGTCCGAACCGTGTTTTCACATAGTAGCGCTCTGGTGCCGAACCCGGTGCCAACCGTGTTTGGTGTCTTTTTGTTTTTTTTGTTTTTTTCCACACGGGAGAGGCTGGAGCAGCTCTGGGATCACCCGTGGTGATTCTGACAAGGATGGGCCAGATGCATCATCGCGTCAAAAAACATATCACCCATCCGCTTCCGCTCTATTTCCTTATCTAAAACCCCCAGAAACTTTTTACGCTGGGGAAAACGACTCATTTTGTATGCACGATCGCTCCGCCATTGTTACTCGTGTGAGAGATGTTATCGTTCCAGATGTTAGCCAGGACCATCGGCCAAAATGGAGGCATGTTTTTTTTTCTCATGGAATGCACGTCTTGGAGTCTACAGCTTAAACAGCGCCGTGCAGCTCAACGGTGAGATTTCGGCACCGAACGTAATCTGTTATTATAAAATGCTGGCACCTGATGTGTTAAGAGAACTTGGAGGACACACCTAGAGTGAGCTCAGGGTACTACAGGTGGACAGGACAATGAGGACAGACATGGTTGTTTTTTATGCGGTTGGACTCGACTAATAAACATATTTCTTATCATGATATATATATATTATGTCCATAACACTAATGACTGAGACGACATCAACATGAACAGTGTGGTGTAACCATGACTCACAGGTGTGTCCTCTGTACTGATGCTAATAACATGCTAATATCATGCTAATATCATGCTAATAACAGGTGATGTAAGAACACATCACACAGCTGCCATCTCCCTCATTAGCATGCCTTCCTTTGTTGTTATACACAGCCTGTGTGTGTGTGTGTGTGTGTGTGTGTGTGTGTATGTGTGTGTGTGTGTGTGTGTGTGTGTGTGTGTGTGTGTGTGTGTGTGTGTGTGTGTGTGTGTGTGTGTGTGTGTGTGTGTGTGTGTGTGTGTGTGTGTGTGTGTGTGTGTGTGTGTGTGTGCGCGCGTGTGCGTGCCTATATGCTGATGGAGTATTTCCTACACAGTTGCATTGTAAGTGTGCAGGTGCAAATGTGTGGGTGTTAATATATTCACGTTTTTGCAGCATCATTGTGTGTGTGTGTGTGTGTGTGTGTGTGTGTGTGTGTGTGTGTGTGTGTGTGTGTGTGTGTGTGTGTGTGTGTGTGTGTGTGTGTGTGTGTGTGTGTGTGTGTGTGTGTTTGCGTGCGATTTCCATGAACCATTGAAGTGTTTAATCATAAGTGCACTGAGCTGGTGTCCTTTGAGTCCTCAGGGTTGATATGATCTGCTCTGATGTGCTGCTCATGAAAAGACGCTTTCCTCATTGATCTTCCATGTTCCATCTTACATGGAACATGTTCCATTGTTCCACGTTCCATACGTTCTCTTTCTTCACTCTGTCTCATCAGTAATCCACACACTAAAAGGTGATTGAGTTCTAACTGATGCCACAGTTTTGGCTGCGATGCTCATCCTGATTTTGTAAAATAAGGTCTATCCCCTTTATTGTCGTTAAATATGGTGGCATTTTACACAACTCTAACAACACTCACTATGTTTTTCATTAACAAGAAATGTTGATTTCGGCGACTACCCACGGCACTGACATTCACGTTTCAGCTCCGGGTGTTATACTCAAACGTGTGACCCTATAAAATCTGGTCAAAATGGCGGTGTCCGTGGAATTATTATAATTTATTTCTATCGTGTTTTTAGGTGATTTCTATGTGGAGTTTGTCGTTCATAATGTAGGATAAAGTAGAATGTGGCCATGCTATGAGCTTGTAGATCTGCTATTTTTGAAAAATCTTGAAAAAACATTTTTTCCCCCCAAAACTGTTAGGATTTAGTTTTTTTTAAAGAATGGCCTCAGGTCTTAATGGGTTAATGATCTAAGTCAGAGACGCAGGACACAGGCCTATCACCATCACTGCATGTTCCATCATCCTGATGTTCTTGTATGTTCCCCAGGTTCCATCATTCTGATGTTCTTGTATGTTCCTCAGGTTCCTTCATTCTGATGTTCTTGTATGTTCTCAGGTTCCTTCATCCTGATGTTCTTGTATGTTCTCAGGTTCCATCATTCTGATGTTCTTGTATGTTCTCCAGGTTCCATCATTCTGATGTTCTTGTATGTTCTCCAGGTTCCATCATTCTGATGTTCTTGTATGTTCCTCAGGTTCCTTCATTCTGATGTTCTTGTATGTTCTCCAGGTTCCTTCATTCTGATGTTCTTGTATGTTCCTCAGGTTCCTTCATCCTGATGTTCTTGTATGTTCTCAGGTTCCTTCATCCTGATGTTCTTGTATGTTCTCAGGTTCCATCATTCTGATGATCTTGTATGTTCTCCAGGTTCCATCATTCTGATGTTCTTGTATGTTCTCCAGGTTCCATCATTCTGATGTTCTTGTATGTTCTCAGGTTCCATCATTCTTATGTTTTTGTATGTTCTCCAGGTTCCATCATTCTGATGTTCTTGTATGTTCTCAGGTTCCATCATTCTGATGTTCATGTATGTTCCTCAGGTTCCATCATTCTGATGTTCTTGTAAGTTCTCAGGTTCCTTCATTCTGATGTTCTTGTATGTTCCTCAGGTTCCTTCATCCTGATGTTCTTGTATGTTCTCAGGTTCCTTCATCCTGATGTTCTTGTATGTTCTCAGGTTCCTTCATCCTGATGTTCTTGTATGTTCTCAGGTTCCTTCAGAGAAACTCCACAGAGGAGGGAAGGTTCTCCGCAACGCCATCCTGTCCAGAGCCCCACACATGATCCGAGACAGAAAATACCACCTGAAGACGTACAGGTAAATGAACCATGCTCTGACGGCTTATTCACGCCAATAATAGTCTTTTATTTAACTCTCAATAACAACAGGTCAATAATAGTCTTTTATTTAACTCTCAATAACAACAGGTCAATAATAGTCTTTTATTTAACTCTCAATAACAACAGGCCAATAATAGTCTTTTATTTAACTCTCAATAACAACAGGTCAATAATAGTCCTTTATTTAACTCTCAATAACAACAGGTCAATAATAGTCCTTTATTTAACTCAATAACAACAGGTCAATAATAGTCTTTTATTTAACTCTCAATAACAACAGGTCAATAATAGTCTTTTATTTAACTCTCAATAACAACAGGTCAATAATAGTCTTTTATTTAACTCTCAATAACAACAGGTCAATAATAGTCTTTTATTTAACTCTCAATAACAACAGGTCAATAATAGTCTTTTATTTAACTCTCAATAACAACAGGTCAATAATAGTCTTTTATTTAACTCTCAATAACAACAGGTCAATAATAGTCTTTTATTTAACTCTCAATAACAACAGGTCAATAATAGTCTTTTATTTAACTCAATAACAACAGGTCAATAATAGTCCGTTATTTAACTCAATAACAACAGGTCAATAATAGTCTTTTATTTAACTCTCAATAACAACAGGGCAATAATAGTCTTTTATTTAACTCTCAATAACAACAGGTCAATAATAGTCTTTTATTTAACTCTCAATAACAACAGGTCAATAATAGTCTTTTATTTAACTCAATAACAACAGGTCAATAATAGTCCTTTATTTAACTCAATAACAACAGGTCAATAATAGTCTTTTATTTAACTCTCAATAACAACAGGTCAATAATAGTCTTTTATTTAACTCTCAATAACAACAGGTCAATAATAGTCTTTTATTTAACTCTCAATAACAACAGGTCAATAATAGTCTTTTATTTAACTCTCAATAACAACAGGTCAATAATAGTCTTTTATTTAACTCTCAATAACAACAGGTCAATAATAGTCTTTTATTTAACTCTCAATAACAACAGGTCAATACTAGTCTTTTATTTAACTCTCAATAACAACAGGTCAATAATAGTCCTTTATTTAACTCAATAACAACAGGCCAATAATAGTCTTTTATTTAACTCTCAATAACAACAGGTCAATAATAGTCTTTTATTTAACTCTCAATAACAACAGGTCAATAATAGTCTTTTATTTAACTCAATAACAACAGGTCAATAATAGTCTTTTATTTAACTCTCAATAACAACAGGTCAATAATAGTCTTTTATTTAACTCTCAATAACAACAG
The DNA here is from genome assembly GCF_963454915.1 of Gymnoscopelus microlampas. NCBI lineage: Eukaryota > Metazoa > Chordata > Actinopteri > Myctophiformes > Myctophidae > Gymnoscopelus > Gymnoscopelus microlampas. The sequence continues at coordinate 58,638,385 of NC_139942.1, forward strand.
GTCAATAATAGTCTTTTATTTAACTCTCAATAACAACAGGTCAATACTAGTCTTTTATTTAACTCTCAATAACAACAGGTCAATAATAGTCTTTTATTTAACTCTCAATAACAACAGGTCAATAATAGTCTTTTATTTAACTCTCAATAACAACAGGTCAATAATAGTCTTTTATTTAACTCTCAATAACAACAGGTCAATACTAGTCTTTTATTTAACTCTCAATAACAACAGGTCAGCTCGTCTCAAATAATCGCTACAGTTCCATCTGAACCAAAACAACCATGTGTGTTGTGTGTGTGTGTGTGTGTGTGTGTGTGTGTGTGTGTGTGTGTGTGTGTGTGTGTGTGTGTGTGTGTGTGTGTGTGTGTGTGTGTGTGTGTGTGTGTGTGTGTGTGTGTGTGTGTGTGTGTGTGTCTTGAGGCAGACTGACCACAGATACCATGATTCCAGGAAGTGTGGTTATACTTCTGTCTGTACGACTGTGTTGCCTGTTTTAGCCGATCTAAAAGCCCTCAAAGCCCTGAGGATGTGTCACGTTGTGGGCTTGTAGATCGGCTTTGTAGAAAGGATTGCCAAGCCAGTTCAACAGCAAAAGTAATTATGATTATAATAATAATAATAATAATTAATAAAAGATGAATTGTGTGCATGTGCGTGCGCGTATGCACGTGTGCGCATCTGTGTGTTTGTTTGTGTGTGTGTGTGCGTGTATATGTGTGTGTGTGTGTGTGTGTGTGTCAGACAATGCTGTGTAGGTACAGAGCTGGTGGACTGGTTGGTGCAGCAGAGCGCGTGTGTTCACACCCGCTCCCACGCTGTGGGCATGTGGCAGGCTCTACTGGAGGAGGGGGTCATCAACCACGGTACTACACACACACACACACACACACACACACACACACACACACACACACACACTTGCTTACTTGCTTATGGTAGTCCATCGTATCCGATGATGACTTCTACTTCTTTCTTTGGTGAGTTGTGAGGTGACTGTGGAGTCCAATGCGAGAGCCACATGGTCTATTGCAGTGGGGGCATATGAAGTCAATATTTGTTGTGGTCTTGGCTGCAGTGGCCATCTTTCTCCCCTGGCGTTTCCTTTCCCTCGCCTCACTCCTCTCCTCTTCAAAACGCTGAAGTCCAGCATGGCATAGTTTCCTCCACAAAGGACGTTCTGAAGCAGAGCTTTCCAGTTGGGTATGCTGTAGTCCACATCTCTTCAGTGCCGTTTTGAGCTGGTCCTTGTATCTCCGCTTTTGACCTCCTGCAGATCGCTGGCCATGATGTAACTGACCATATAGCAGTTGGCGTGGGAGCCTGTCGTCTGGCATCCTAATGGTGTGGCCAACCCATCGCAGTTGGTGCTGAAGAAAGGTGGCCTCCATACTTTTGGTGCCCGTTCTCTTCAGGACTTCCGTATGTGGTACACGGTCGCGCCAGGTTAGCCCAAGGATGCGCTCGAGACAATTGATGTTGAACTTCTCCAGTTGATGGATGTGACGGCGATACAGGGTCCAAGCTTCACAGCCGTAGAGAAGTGTGGAGACACAGATGGCTTGATAGACCGCAACCTTGGTGTGAATGCTGAGGTCTTTATTCACAAACACCCTCTTACGCAGTCTACCAAATGAGCCTGAGGCAGACTTTATCCGGTTTTGGACATCATTGTCCATACTGCAGTTGTCAGAGAGAATACTCCCTAGATATTTAAAATCTGGGACTACTGCTAAGGGCTTGTCGTCGACGATGAAGACAGGTGATGGTGGTGGAGTTGGGGGAGGGGAGTTCCACTGGCAGAGTACCTCAGTCTCTGCCGTGTTTACGGTGAGACCCAGTCTGCTATAGGCCTTCACAGCAGCTGTCAGTGTTGCTTGCAGAGCCTCTGGTGTATGTGCCACAAAGGCACAGTCATCTGCATACTGTAACTCCACTACGTTTACAGTTTTGATTTTACTAGCAGCCTGTAGCCTCCTGATGTTAAACAGGTTCCCGTCCAACCTGTAATCCACTAACACACCACTACTTCCCTCAACCTCTTTGTGCAGTAGCCAGGTAACACTCATGAGAAAGATGTTGAAGACACACACACACACACACACACACACACACACACGCACACGCACACGCACACGCACACACACACGGTACTACACTACTACATATATAACAATAGAATTAAGCAATATTACAGGAGAGGGTGTGCTTTACCATCATTATTGGCACACCAGTGATGCGGTCAGGAACGAGCATCACTGAAGTGACAATAATGTAAGGTAAAGCACACCCTCGAGTGTAATATTGCGATTATACAACAGTTACCAACAAAACACATCCAAATGTATTCATAATAAAAATGTTTTGCTATTATCCGTTTCCCTGTAAAGAGAAGAGTTTATTTGACTGAGACATTAAATAGTCCCTGTAGCAGCGCTCTGAGGCACCGTCTCATCAACACAGCTGATTCCAGTAGGCTATACGCTCCGTCGTACGACCGTGTCACGCGGCCTTAACTGATCTACAAGCTGACAACGTGTCGCGATGGCGACGCGTTGTGAACTTGTAGATCGGCTATTTTCGCCGTGCGATACCTTCGTATGGTAAAGTATAACATACACTGGACTGTTAACGAAATGGGAGTCATTTTACTCCACCAAATAAGTCAAAATGAACGACATAGTCCATTTTACATAGCTGTTTGGGTCAGGATACTGTCTGTTTGTTTTCCTACCGTGGGACAGCGTGACGTCACAGCACAGCTGTGTCATATATGGTCTAATCAGGTGCGGACTGCAGTGCGGAGTGATTTATTAATGTGATTAGGCCTGTGCTATCATGCTGGTTTGAAGCACGGCTAGATAGCTATTTCAACCAATCAGAGAAATAGACATTGTGAGGAACCATTTAGCTGGTTCTATAGGACTATATAGGTCTATGTATAGGTTCCTCAAAATAGTCAGGGGATATTAGCAGAATATTTTCCAATCTTGGAATAAATTCCTTACCAAAAGAAATCTTCACCAATGTGTTTGTAAAGGTGTCTATTAACACATTGGCTGCCATGGACGCAGATCTGCGTTCATTCAAAAAAGAAAAAAAAAAAGAAATACAAGTTTTTTTATTTTTATTTTTTATTTATTTATTTTTTTTAAAACCCAAAGACCAAGGAGATATGATTTTCCAAAGATTTAGACTCCCAGACACTTCCTTGTAACTTAAAACTTAAAAATGATGTATCTCGGCTCCTAAGTACTTTTTTTTTCTCATTGAAAAAGTCTGGCAGCCTACTGGAGGAAAAAAAAAAAAAAGCTGTCAGCCAATGTGTTAACACATCTCACAAAGACTGAAATGCAGTATCCCTAGGAGACTTTTTGACAGGTCCTTAAAGTTGGGGTACCCACCATAACCTTGGTAAAAAAAAATAATAATAATAATAATTGTGTTTTAAGTAGCATGTGAGGGGTCAAACTAGGGTGTTTTTATGATTCTGAATCCATTGCAATCATTTGTTTTGCACCAAAACCACTCCTTGGGCTAAAAACGGCCATAGCCATGTATACTTTTTGTGTAAAAAGCCCATTGAGATTGGGCCGTTTTTAGCCCAAGGAGTGGTTTTGGTGCAAAACAAATGATTGCAATGGATTCAGAATCCTAAAAACACCCTAGTTTGACCCCTCACATGCTACTTAAAACAGAATTAAATTTGGATTTGTTTTGGGGGGGGGGGGGGGGGGGGGGTTAACCAAGGTTATGGTGGGTACCCCAACTTTTCAAATTCTCCTAGGGATACTGAATGTCAGTCTTTGTGTGATGTGTTACTAGACACCTTTACAAACACATTGGTGAAGATTTATTTTGGTAAGGAATTTATTCCAAGACTTTTTTAAATATCCCCTGACTAACAGCAGTGTTACATTGGCTTAACACCTACACTACAGCTCACACAATGAACCACTGATATGCATATAGGACCATTCCTATGTTAATTCACCTTTTGACCAGTGTGTGTGTGTGTGTGTGTGTGTGTGTGTGTGTGTGTGTGTGTGTGTGTGTGTGTGTGTGTGTGTGTGTGTGTGTGTGTGTGTGTGTGTGTGTGTGTGTGTGTGTGTAGTGGACCAGGAGGTGAGCTTCCAGGATAAGTACCTGTTCTACCGTTTCCTTGACGATGACGATGCGGACACACCGTTGCCTAGCGACGAGGAGAAGAGGGAGAGCGAGGAAGAGTTGCCCGACACCATCCTCTTCCTCGCCCAGACCGGCCCCGACGCCCTGCTGAGGATATGCCTTAAGAAGACGTATGCACACACACACACACACACACACACACACACACACACACACACACACACACACACACACACACACACCACACACACCACACACACCACACACACACACCACACACACACACACACACACACACACACACACACACACACACCACACCACACCACACCACACCACACCACACGCACACGCACGCACACGCACACGCGCACGCGCACGCACACGCACACGCACGCACACGCGCACGCGCACGCACACACACACACATACACATGCATAATTAGCAGATCTACAAGCTCGTAGCCGTGCTAGGAGGAGGGGCTTTACCAGGCTAACTGATTATAGCACTACTAAACGTTTTTTCAAAAAAACATTTTAGAAGAACATTGTAGAGCAGTGGTTCTCAAACTTTTTCGTGCCAAGGACCCCCAAATAGACACTTATTAGCCCGCGGACCCCCATTTGAAAAGATAAGCCAGGGATCCCAATAAGAGAAGGTTTATACAGCTTTCTAGCAGTGATTCTCAACCATTTTAATGTCAAGGACCCCCAGTTTGACATGCATTAGGGCTACGGACCCCCATTTAATGGCATTTATACCTCTGGGACCCGAATTCATATTATAAAATCAATGTTAATTTAACTCTGAGAGTGTACAAATGGAACCAAATGGACCCGTTAGGGTCCATTTGGTTCCATTTGTACACTCTCAGAGTTACAGAACCATAAAGGTCCATTTGGTTCCTATCCATCATTTAGCTGGGGACCCCCTGAAACCGCCTCAAGTACCCCTGGGGGTCCCCGTACCCCACTTTGAGAACCAATGCCGTAGCCTGTTCCAGACCCCTGACATTATGGCTTAGAAAAACATTGTCCCGAGGTCAAACACACAGGCTGACGCCTGTTGCGTAGCATGATACTACACCAGTTTAGCCCCCTGGCGCCACTTGCTGGCCATGAGCAGTACTTCCTTAATCGTCATCCATGACCTCACACTCCACTCCTCTTGTGTGTCAGTTGTGGAAAGTAACTAAATACATGTACTGTACTTAAGTAAAATTTTGAGATACATTTACTTTACATTACATTACATTACATTACAGTCATTTAGCAGACGCTTTTATCCAGCGACTTACAATAAATGTGTTCAACATAGGTAGGGAAGGAAAACTACTAATCACCAGAAGTCTTAAGTGCATTTCCTGAAAAAAACAAGCAACCAAGAGTATACCTAGCACTAAGGTAAAAGTGCAGTATATCAGCTACCTACTTTCTTAAACAGATGAGACAAAATAGCAAAATCAAATGAGCACGAGCTCAAACAAATAAGTGTATCGACTAAACAAGATCCAATAAAACAATACAAAACTAAAACAAGAGTTCGTACAACTAGTTAACAACAAGTAGGCCAGGCAAAGATGAAGGGTAGTGTTTCCTGAAGAGGTGGGTTTTCAGCCTGCGGTGAAAGATGGGCAGTGACTGTCCTGACATCAGTGGGAAGTTCATTCCACCACTGTGGGGCCAGAACAGAAAAAAGGTTGTGACCGTGTCGATCGACCAGAAGGACCCTTGAGTGACGAGGCAATCAGTCGCCCCGAGGTGGCACTTTACTTGAGTATGTCCATTTTAAACACAATATTTGCTCCACTCTACTACATCTCAGAGGCAAATATTGTACTTTTACTCCACAAAAAGTATTTCGCTGCTTTAGTTACTATAGTTACTTTGTAGATTTAGATTATTATTATTATTGCATAACATACATTAACCTCTGTTTTAAACAATAGCATATCAACTGTCCAACAAGCAACACACACTTAAGCTCCCAGTAGAAAAAATGGAAAATCCACCAGAAGAGAGAAAGGGAAATAACTGTCATGAACTGTCTGTTGGGTACCTTTATTTTGTAGTGTTTTTTCCTAGTGTTTCCTGTCTGTTGGGTACCTTTATTTTGTAGTGTTTGTTACTAGTGTTTCCTGTCTGTTGGGTTCCTTTATTTTGTAGTGTTTGTTCCTAGTGTTTCCTGTCTGCCCTTGTTGTTGCTTCCTGTCTTCTCTCACCAGTCTGTAATGGCAATTGTCGTTCACCTGTGTCCTGTTCAGTCTCAGCCAATCACGTGTTGATTGTAATTATGTTTCACCTGTGTCCCGTTAGTCTGTGTCTATTTAAACCTCCCTGTGTCCAGTGATACTTCCTCTCATAGTCACAGTGTGTTCCTGCCTGTGTCTGTCCTACTGTAAACCTATTAGATATTAATACATACTTTGCATTTGACCTTCCTGCCTGCATTGTTGTGCCTCTGACACACACCGCGACAGCAACTGTGTAAGAAACAGAACAGTGTGTTAAAAGGCCATCTAAAAGAACTGAGAGAGGCAGACGGTCTGCAGTTTATAATACAAATATATTTACGTCTCTTCATGGCCTTGATATCATATAACCTGATCATAAAACCTGATCATATAACCTGATATATCATATAATAAGTGTGTGTAACATGATGTCATCACAGAGCAAACATTATGTCAGTCTCGGGACGATGAGCCAATGGAAACTAGATAGAAGTGAGAGGGAATAAAGTGTGGCGTGAGAAGAGGTTACATTGAGAAGAGCTTACATTGAGAAGAGGTTACATTGCGTGACTCTCACTCACAAAGGGTGAGACTTGGTAGGCCTGGATATACAAATATGCTGTGAATCTATGTATATCCCAGGGTGAACGCAGCTTTAATGTGATGTCATTAATGTGATGTCATATCCTGTCATTAATGTGATGTCATATCCTGTCATTAATGTGATGTCATATCCTGTCATTAATGTCATGCAGGCCTGGTCAGAGAACAGGAGATGACCTGGAGATCATCTATGACGAGTTGCTTCACATCAAGGCCTTAGCTCACCTCTCTAACACAGTAAGTACCCTGACCTTTACCCCCTGACCCTGACCTTTACCCCTTAACCCTAACCTAACCCTAACCATGTAGGGCATTGGTTCTCAAAGTGGGGTCCGGGGACCCCTAGGGGTACTTGAGGGGGTTCCAGGGGGTCCCCAGCTAAATGATGGACAGGGACCAAATAGACCCTTATGGTTCTGTAACTCAGAGAGTGTACAAATGGAACCAAATGGACCCTGACGGGTCCATTTGGTTCCATTTGTACACTCTCAGAGTTAAATTAACATTGGTTTTACAATATGAATTGGGGTCCCAGAGGTATAAATGCCATTAAATGGGGGTCCGTAGCCTAATGCATGTCAAACTGGGGGTCCTTGAAATTAAAATGGTTGAGAATCACTGCTAGAGCCGTAAAAATCTTCTCTTATGGGGGTCCCTGAGGCTTATCTTTTCAAATGGGGGTCCGCGGGCTAATAAGTGTCAATTTGGGGGTCCCTGACATGAAAAAGTTTGAGAACCACTGCCCTGACCTTTACCCCCTACCTTAACTTTGTTTTGCAAAAAGTGTCCTCCTGGTGGCGCTATAACAGGCCGGGACGGACGGACGGCAAAACATAGTCTCTGTCATGTCTTTCGGCCTGGCGGAGACAAAAACAGCAAAAGTAGCAGATCTACAAGCTCATAACGCGCCGCTTCACACTGCGTTTCACGCTTGTAGATACAAACACGTCTAAAAGCATTAAATCAGTGTTTGTGTTCTGTTCTCTACAGGTGAAGAGGGAGCTGGCCAGCGTCCTGATCTTTGAGTCTCACGCCAAGGCAGGAACCGTGTGTAAGTGTGTGTGTGTGTGTGTGTGTGTGTGTGTGTGTGTGTGTGTGTGTGTGTGTGTGTGTGTGTGTGTGTGTGTGTGTGTGTGTGTGTGTGTGTGTGTGTGTGTGTGTGTGTGTGTGTGTGTTTGTGCAGACGCATGCTGGGGTGTGTTTATAGTGTGTTCATGTAACAGACACATGTTGTTGTGTGTTTATAGTGTGTTCATGTAACAGACACATGCTGTTGTGTGTTTCCAGTGTTTAACCAGGGAGAGGAGGGCACGTCGTGGTACATCATCCAGAAGGGCTCGGTCAACGTTGTCATCTACGGCAAGGTGTGTAACTATGTTACATTGTGTACTAGGTGTGTAACTATGTTACATTGTGTACAAGGTGTGTAACTATGTTACATTGTGTACAAGGTGTGTAACTATGTTACATTGTGTACTAGGTGTGTAACTATGTTACATTGTGTACAAGGTGTGTAACTATGTTACATTGTGTACAAGGTGTGTAACTATGTTACATTGTGTACTAGGTGTGTAACTATGTTACATTGTGTACAAGGTGTGTAACTATGTTACATTGTGTACAAGGTGTGTAACTATGTTACATTGTGTACAAGGTGTGTAACTATGTTACATTGTGTACAAGGTGTGTAACTATGTTACATTGTGTACAAGGTGTGTAACTATGTTACATTGTGTACAAGGTGTGTAACTATGTTACGTTGTGTACAAGGTGTGTAACTATGTTACGTTGTGTACAAGGTGTGTAACTATGTTACATTGTGTACAAGGTGTGTAACTATGTTAGGTTGTGTACAAGGTGTGTAACTATGTTACATTGTGTACAAGGTGTGTAACTATGTTACGTTGTGTACAAGGTGTGTAACTATGTTACATTGTGTACAAGGTGTGTAACTATGTTACGTTGTGTACAAGGTGTGTAACTATGTTACATTGTGTACAAGGTGTGTAACTATGTTACGTTGTGTACAAGGTGTGTAACTATGTTACATTGTGTACAAGGTGTGTAACTATGTTACATTGTGTACAAGGTGTGTAACTATGTTACGTTGTGTACAAGGTGTGTAACTATATACGAGACAGACTTTCACAGCAGATTTTGATTTAGTTTTAGTCATATTTTTAGTCACCTGAAATGTTTTACTTTTAGTCTAGTTTTAGTCGACTAAAATGTATTTTTGGCGGTGCCGTGATGGCATGGAAATGGTTTTCACTTTTTGCTGCATGCCAAAAATAGTTGATCTACAAGCTCCCAACGCGTCGCGGTGCGACTATTTTGGCGCTGCGACGGCGTTGTGAGCTTGTAGATGAACTATTTTCGGTCTGTGACACCATGGTGACTTGTCTTAGTTCTATTGGATCTCTTCTCCACTAGCCCCTCCCTAACATTTAGTTACATTGTTATCTGTTGACAAAGCTGTCAATATATTTAGTCTATTAGTTTTAGTCATCATAGCTTTGTTTAGTTTAGTTTTCGTCAGTGATAAAACGTAGTCGACCTTTGTATCCTATAAGTGAGTTTTGGACACTGACCAATCCTGCACCGTGATTGGCCAATAGTCTACAACGCAGTCTACAACCCTAACCTTTCCACAGTCAATGCAAATCTATACTTTTGCAAAGTCAGCCAATCACATTACAGCTAGTGTCATCACCACTAACTGTAATGTGATTGGCTGACTTTGCAAATTCAGGACTGTGATTGGCTAGCGAAACACATGACACATGTGCAGCCCTATGAATAGCAGTTTTAAGTGAGTCATGTTGTGATGACCACACACCGCCCACTTCACACTGGGTGTGATTTTCTTTCTCCATGCTGTGTAGCTTGTTTTAGCTTGTTTGCCAGACCTGAAAGGTATGGGGCCTACATGAGCCTTTGTCACCATTTGGTCCATACATGGTATGTCCGGTTGTGGTTAGGTTTCTTCTGCATGAGTAAATAGGCAAAGACTACTCATGACATCACTATTATGTCACAAGTACAAATACTGATGGTATATATACTGTAAGACACAAAGGGTAAGGCATAGACACAGGCTGACACGTCATGTGAAGTCCGGCTTAGCCTGGGTCTGGCAGAACCAGGTCTCCTGGTCTGTTTAGCTGTGTGTGTGTGTGTGTGTGTGTGTGTGTGTGTGTGTGTGTGTGTGTGTGTGTGTGTGTGTGTGTGTGTGTGTGTGTGTGTGTGTGTGTGTGTGTGTGTGTGTGTGTGTGTGTGTGTGTGTGTGTGTGTGTGTGTGTGTGTTAGTGTTTAACACCGGGATTCCCGGGATGCGGGAATCCCGGGAATTCGGTTTTTTTTACCATCCCGGGAATTCACTTCGGTTCCCGGGCTTCCCGTTTTTTTTTTTCTTGTTAGAAATGAATACTAATTAGTAGAAAGCCCTATCTACAGCGTGGAGGAATTATTACTATTATAATTAGGCAAGTTACTTGCCGCGTTGCCGACCAGGGCAGGGTCCCATCGTCCCGTTGTGAACCAATATGGGACGCACTGATTGAATGTAACAGTAATGAACAAAATAAAACACAAGTGGCCGTGATGCCCCATGCCTGCCCTGCGCACGCTGATTTCACTGAGAGAGAGAGAGAGAGAGAGAGAGAGAGAGAGAGAGAGAGAGAGAGAGAGAGAGAGAGAGAGAGAGAGAGAGAGAGAGAGAGAGAGAGAGAGAGAGAGAGAGAGAGAGAGAGAGAGAGAGAGAGAGAGAGAGAGAGAGAGAGAGAGAGAGAATTAGACCGATGTGGTCCGATTTTTTTATCATCATTAATGTAGCCTACCCTACCTACACTTGCATTTTAGAACGTTCAAACTACCATTTTACTAGAACTACCCAGTAGAACAAGTGAACTGCACAACATCTGTCTGTCTCATTGATTGTCAGTGCTGGCAGCGCATGCATGTGCACATCAAAATCACACTACAAAACCCCACATTTGATCAACAACAAAATATAGATTAATAGACAACATACAGCCAACATCCCAAAATGGAGTCTTATAATATCCAGCAAGTAGCCTAATATAAATTAATAGCTGCAAACAAATGACAAGTTTAGGCTATCAAATCAATATCCTACAAAAGTAGAGAAAAGCTGTGACCTCACCTGCGCTCTGATGGACAATAAATACATATTCCTTTTGCAAATTATCTTGTCAATAATGATACAAATGGAACGTTTATTTCAGCAGCTAGAGTTTGACATTGTTTGAGTGCGTTTTGAGCGCAGCTCCTCGTTAAGTTAATTGTCTTCACCCGCTGTGCAACAGGGCAGATCTCCGCCAGGGCAGGGCACTATAGGCTATTATATTTATATATTATATTTATATGATTTAAAAAAATCAAATCAAGTCATTATTACTGCAAGTTCATAGGTGGACACAATAGGGACATTTGGGCACCTCGGTGTAAAATTGGCTATTTAAGTATCTACATATAAATGCATTTTAGTGGGCACTTTTTTTTTTTTTTACCCTTTAACGGGAATTCCCGGGAAGCCCGGGAAAAGGTCTGAAAATTCCCGGGAATTAAAATTTGCTATTTCCCGGAAAATGTTAAACCCTAGTGTGTGTGTGTGTGTGTGTGTGTGTGTGTGTGTGTCTTCTTGTAAGTCGCTTTGGATAAAAGTGTCTGCTATATGACGTGTGTGTGTGTGTGTGTGTGTGTGTGTGTGTGTGTGTGTGTGTGTGTGTGTGTGTGTGTGTGTGTGTGTGTGTGTGTGTGTGTGTGTGTGTGTGTGTGTGTGTGTGTGTGTGTGTGTGTGTGTGTGTGTCTTCTTGTAAGTCGCTTTGGATAAAAGTGTCTGCTATATGACGTGTGTGTGTGTGTGTGTGTGTGTGTGTGTGTGTGTGTGTGTGTGTGTGT
>NC_139942.1:58655272-58667772 GCF_963454915.1 Gymnoscopelus microlampas
CCCTCTCTGCTGCCATCTCCTTCCTGGAGGTAAGACTCTCTCTCTACTGCCATCTCCTTCCTGGAGGTAAGACTCTCTCTACTGCCATCTCCTTCCTGGAGGTAAGACTCTCTGCTGCCATCTCCTTCCTGGAGGTAAGACTCTCTCTACTGCCATCTCCTTCCTGGAGGTAAGACCCTCTCTGCTGCCATCTCCTTCCTGGAGGTAAGACCCTCTCTGCTGCCATCTCCTTCCTGGAGGTAAGACTCTCTGCTGCCATCTCCTTCCTGGAGGTAAGACTCTCTGCTGCCATCTCCTTCCTGGAGGTAAGACTCTCTCTACTGCCATCTCCTTCCTGGAGGTAAGACCCTCTCTGCTGCCATCTCCTTCCTGGAGGTAAGACTCTCTCTCTACTGCCATCTCCTTCCTGGAGGTAAGACTCTCTCTACTGCCATCTCCTTCCTGGAGGTAAGACTCTCTCTACTGCCATCTCCTTCCTGGAGGTAAGACCCTCTCTGCTGCCATCTCCTTCCTGGAGGTAAGACTCTCTGCTGCCATCTCCTTCCTGGAGGTAAGACTCTCTCTACTGCCATCTCCTTCCTGGAGGTAAGACTCTCTCTCTACTGCCATCTCCTTCCTGGAGGTAAGACTCTCTCTACTGCCATCTCCTTCCTGGAGGTAAGACCCTCTCTGCTGCCATCTCCTTCCTGGAGGTAAGACTCTCTCTACTGCCATCTCCTTCCTGGAGGTAAGACTCTCTCTACTGCCATCTCCTTCCTGGAGGTAAGACTCTCTCTACTGCCATCTCCTTCCTGGAGGTAAGACTCTCTCTACTGCCATCTCCTTCCTGGAGGTAAGACTCTCTCTACTGCCATCTCCTTCCTGGAGGTAAGACTCTCTCTACTGCCATCTCCTTCATGGAGGTAAGACTCTCTCTACTGCCATCTCCTTCCTGGAGGTAAGACTCTCTCTACTGCCATCTCCTTCCTGGAGGTAAGACTCTCTCTACTGCCATCTCCTTCCTGGAGGTAAGACTCTCTACTGCCATCTCCTTCCTGGAGGTAAGACTCTCTCTACTGCCATCTCCTTCCTGGAGGTAAGACTCTCTACTGCCATCTCCTTCCTGGAGGTAAGACTCTCTCTACTGCCATCTCCTTCCTGGAGGTAAGACTCTCTCTCTGCTGCCATCTCCTTCCTGGAGGTAAGACTCTCTCTACTGCCATCTCCTTCCTGGAGGTAAGACTCTCTCTACTGCCATCTCCTTCCTGGAGGTAAGACTCTCTCTACTGCCATCTCCTTCCTGGAGGTAAGACTCTCTCTACTGCCATCTCCTTCCTGGAGGTAAGACTCTCTCTACTGCCATCTCCTTCATGGAGGTAAGACTCTCTCTACTGCCATCTCCTTCCTGGAGGTAAGACTCTCTCTACTGCCATCTCCTTCCTGGAGGTAAGACTCTCTACTGCCATCTCCTTCCTGGAGGTAAGACTCTCTCTACTGCCATCTCCTTCCTGGAGGTAAGACTCTCTCTACTGCCATCTCCTTCCTGGAGGTAAGACTCTCTCTCTGCTGCCATCTCCTTCCTGGAGGTAAGACTCTCTCTACTGCCATCTCCTTCCTGGAGGTAAGACTCTCTCTACTGCCATCTCCTTCCTGGAGGTAAGACTCTCTCTACTGCCATCTCCTTCCTGGAGGTAAGACTCTCTACTGCCATCTCCTTCCTGGAGGTAAGACTCTCTCTACTGCCATCTCCTTCCTGGAGGTAAGACTCTCTCTCTGCTGCCATCTCCTTCCTGGAGGTAAGACTCTCTCTGCTGCCATCTCCTTCCTGGAGGTAAGACTCTCTCTACTGCCATCTCCTTCCTGGAGGTAAGACTCTCTCTACTGCCATCTCCTTCCTGGAGGTAAGACTCTCTCTACTGCCATCTCCTTCCTGGAGGTAAGACTCTCTCTACTGCCATCTCCTTCCTGGAGGTAAGACTCTCTCTACTGCCATCTCCTTCCTGGAGGTAAGACTCTCTCTACTGCCATCTCCTTCCTGGAGGTAAGACTCTCTCTACTGCCATCTCCTTCCTGGAGGTAAGACTCTCTCTGCTGCCATCTCCTTCCTGGAGGTAAGACTCTCTCTGCTGCCATCTCCTTTATGGAGGTAAGACTCTCTCTACTGCCATCTCCTTCCTGGAGGTAAGACCCTCTCTACTGCCATCTCCTTCCTGGAGGTAAGACCCTCTCTACTGCCATCTCCTTCCTGGAGGTAAGACTCTCTCTACTGCCATCTCCTTCCTGGAGGTAAGACTCTCTACTGCCATCTCCTTCCTGGAGGTAAGACTCTCTCTACTGCCATCTCCTTCCTGGAGGTAAGACTCTCTCTACTGCCATCTCCTTCCTGGAGGTAAGACTCTCTACTGCCATCTCCTTCCTGGAGGTAAGACTCTCTCTACTGCCATCTCCTTCCTGGAGGTAAGACTCTCTCTACTGCCATCTCCTTCCTGGAGGTAAGACTCTCTCTGCTGCCATCTCCTTCCTGGAGGTAAGACTCTCTACTGCCATCTCCTTCCTGGAGGTAAGACTCTCTGCTGCCATCTCCTTCCTGGAGGTAAGACTCTCTCTACTGCCATCTCCTTCCTGGAGGTAAGACTCTCTGCTGCCATCTCCTTCCTGGAGGTAAGACTCTCTCTACTGCCATCTCCTTCCTGGAGGTAAGACTCTCTCTACTGCCATCTCCTTCCTGGAGGTAAGACTCTCTCTACTGCCATCTCCTTCCTGGAGGTAAGACTCTCTCTACTGCCATCTCCTTCCTGGAGGTAAGACTCTCTCTACTGCCATCTCCTTCCTGGAGGTAAGACTCTCTCTACTGCCATCTCCTTCCTGGAGGTAAGACTCTCTCTACTGCCATCTCCTTCCTGGAGGTAAGACTCTCTACTGCCATCTCCTTCCTGGAGGTAAGACTCTCTCTACTGCCATCTCCTTCCTGGAGGTAAGACTCTCTCTGCTGCCATCTCCTTCCTGGAGGTAAGACTCTCTCTACTGCCATCTCCTTCCTGGAGGTAAGACTCTCTCTACTGCCATCTCCTTCCTGGAGGTAAGACTCTCTACTGCCATCTCCTTCCTGGAGGTAAGACTCTCTCTACTGCCATCTCCTTCCTGGAGGTAAGACTCTCTCTACTGCCATCTCCTTCCTGGAGGTAAGACTCTCTCTACTGCCATCTCCTTCCTGGAGGTAAGACTCTCTACTGCCATCTCCTTCCTGGAGGTAAGACTCTCTCTACTGCCATCTCCTTCCTGGAGGTAAGACTCTCTGCTGCCATCTCCTTCCTGGAGGTAAGACTCTCTCTACTGCCATCTCCTTCCTGGAGGTAAGACTCTCTCTACTGCCATCTCCTTCCTGGAGGTAAGACTCTCTACTGCCATCTCCTTCCTGGAGGTAAGACTCTCTGCTGCCATCTCCTTCCTGGAGGTAAGACTCTCTCTACTGCCATCTCCTTCCTGGAGGTAAGACTCTCTCTGCTGCCATCTCCTTCCTGGAGGTAAGACTCTCTCTGCTGCCATCTCCTTCCTGGAGGTAAGACTCTCTCTACTGCCATCTCCTTCCTGGAGGTAAGACTCTCTCTACTGCCATCTCCTTCCTGGAGGTAAGACTCTCTCTACTGCCATCTCCTTCCTGGAGGTAAGACTCTCTGCTGCCATCTCCTTCCTGGAGGTAAGACTCTCTCTACTGCCATCTCCTTCCTGGAGGTAAGACTCTCTCTACTGCCATCTCCTTTATGGAGGTAAGACTCTCTCTACTGCCATCTCCTTCCTGGAGGTAAGACTCTCTCTACTGCCATCTCCTTCCTGGAGGTAAGACTCTCTGCTGCCATCTCCTTCCTGGAGGTAAGACTCTCTCTACTGCCATCTCCTTCCTGGAGGTAAGACTCTCTCTACTGCCATCTCCTTTATGGAGGTAAGACTCTCTCTACTGCCATCTCCTTTATGGAGGTAAGACTCTCTCTACTGCCATCTCCTTTATGGAGGTAAGACTCTCTCTACTGCCATCTCCTTCCTGGAGGTAAGACTCTCTCTACTGCCATCTCCTTCCTGGAGGTAAGACTCTCTCTACTGCCATCTCCTTCCTGGAGGTAAGACTCTCTCTACTGCCATCTCCTTCCTGGAGGTAAGACTCTCTACTGCCATTTCCTTCATGGAGGTAAGACTCTCTCTACTGCCATCTCCTTTATGGAGGTAAGACTCTCTACTGCCATCTCCTTCATGGAGGTAAGACTCTCTCTCTACTGCCATCTCCTTCCTGGAGGTAAGACTCTCTCTACTGCCATCTCCTTCCTGGAGGTAAGACTCTCTACTGCCATCTCCTTCATGGAGGTAAGACTCTCTCTACTGCCATCTCCTTCCTGGAGGTAAGACTCTCTACTGCCATCTCCTTCCTGGAGGTAAGACTCTCTCTACTGCCATCTCCTTTATGGAGGTAAGACTCTCTACTGCCATCTCCTTCCTGGAGGTAAGACTCTCTCTACTGCCATCTCCTTCCTGGAGGTAAGACTCTCTCTACTGCCATCTCCTTCCTGGAGGTAAGACTCTCTCTGCTGCCATCTCCTTCCTGGAGGTAAGACTCTCTGCTGCCATCTCCTTCCTGGAGGTAAGACTCTCTCTACTGCCATCTCCTTCCTGGAGGTAAGACTCTCTACTGCCATCTCCTTCCTGGAGGTAAGACTCTCTCTACTGCCATCTCCTTCCTGGAGGTAAGACTCTCTCTACTGCCATCTCCTTCCTGGAGGTAAGACTCTCTACTGCCATCTCCTTCCTGGAGGTAAGACTCTCTCTACTGCCATCTCCTTCCTGGAGGTAAGACTCTCTCTACTGCCATCTCCTTCCTGGAGGTAAGACTCTCTGCTGCCATCTCCTTCCTGGAGGTAAGACTCTCTCTACTGCCATCTCCTTCCTGGAGGTAAGACTCTCTCTACTGCCATCTCCTTCCTGGAGGTAAGACTCTCTCTACTGCCATCTCCTTCCTGGAGGTAAGACTCTCTCTACTGCCATCTCCTTCCTGGAGGTAAGACTCTCTCTACTGCCATCTCCTTCCTGGAGGTAAGACTCTCTCTACTGCCATCTCCTTCCTGGAGGTAAGACTCTCTGCTGCCATCTCCTTCCTGGAGGTAAGACTCTCTCTACTGCCATCTCCTTCCTGGAGGTAAGACTCTCTCTACTGCCATCTCCTTCCTGGAGGTAAGACTCTCTCTACTGCCATCTCCTTCCTGGAGGTAAGACTCTCTCTACTGCCATCTCCTTCCTGGAGGTAAGACTCTCTACTGCCATCTCCTTCCTGGAGGTAAGACTCTCTCTACTGCCATCTCCTTCCTGGAGGTAAGACTCTCTCTACTGCCATCTCCTTCCTGGAGGTAAGACTCTCTCTACTGCCATCTCCTTCCTGGAGGTAAGACTCTCTCTGCTGCCATCTCCTTCCTGGAGGTAAGACTCTCTACTGCCATCTCCTTCCTGGAGGTAAGACTCTCTCTACTGCCATCTCCTTCCTGGAGGTAAGACTCTCTCTCTACTGCCATCTCCTTCCTGGAGGTAAGACTCTCTCTCTACTGCCATCTCCTTCCTGGAGGTAAGACTCTCTCTACTGCCATCTCCTTCCTGGAGGTAAGACTCTCTCTACTGCCATCTCCTTCCTGGAGGTAGGACCCTTATTGTCTCCTCCAGGCTGAAAGGCATGGCGAGAGAGTAGGTTTTTCCCCCTGTCCGTCCGTCGGATTTATCTCTCTCTCTAATAGGAGTTGTATGGCAGTGTAATGTCTCTCTATCTATCTCTCTCTCTAATAGGAGTTATATGGCAGTGTAATGTCTCTCTATCTATCTCTCTCTCTAATAGGAGTTATATGGCTGTGTAATGTCTCTCTATCTATCTCTCTCTCTAATAGGAGTTATATGGCAGTGTAATGTCTCTCTATCTATCTCTCTCTCTAATAGGAGTTATATGGCAGTGTAATGTCTCTCTATCTATCTCTCTCTCTAATAGGAGTTATATGGCAGTGTAATGTCTCTCTATCTATCTCTCTCTCTAATAGGAGTTATATGGCAGTGTAATGTCTCTCTATCTCTCTCTCTCTCTAATAGGAGTTATATGGCAGTGTATCAAATGACTCCCGGATGCTCAGAGCTCTGAAGGATTTTGTGACAGATCTGGAGACAGTCGTCAAACTACAGTATGTTCACTTTATTATCATCATCATCATCATCATCAGTATTATTATTACATGTGTTATTATTAGTAGTATTATTATTACCCGTATTATTATTATTATTATCATTATACAGTTTGTTCCCACAAAGCTATAACCCTGAACCCATTGATTTAATCATAAACACTGAATATTCTAAATGAATGCTTTGCGGTTGTGTTGTAGTTCAGAAGAAGCCAGATCTGTGCAGAAGGTAATGGAAGTACGCTGAAATTATATTATATACATATACTATGATGATTTACATTATATACATATCATATGATGATTTACATTATATACAGGGGTGCACATAACTTTTTCTAGTACTCAGAAGAGCACCTGGAGATGTGACGCACACCAAATAAATGGTCCCGTCCCGTTTTGTCAACGGGGGGGGGGGGGGGGGGGGGGGGGGTGTTCAGCACGGCGCCCACCGGACAATTTTGGCAACGGGGGGGGGGGTCTGCGCGAGAAGAAAAGGACACTCTGCTTCCAAATTCCGACGTTTTTTTTCTCTCACACCGTTAGGAGAAGCCCCCCACGGTTGGTGCCCTGTGCTGCGCTGCTTTTATCCGCCATATTTGGACGTTCACGGCATATTTGGCACCTCTACGATGTGTTCATCAGTGCCTCTAACAGCCGCTGCTGGCTGCGTGCACGCAGCGAGGCAATGCGAGGCGATGCGAAGCGATACTCACACAATCACGTGCAGCATGCGTCTCCTCTACCCCTGCGCCTAATGGCTGTACATGGGGCCGACGCGTGCTTTAGAGTGATTGTGTGAGTGTGGCTTCAGGAAGTAAATTCCTAGCCTCGATCTCCAGGCTTTTATTTTTTAGTTTTGCTAAAAAATAAAAGCTTGGAAATTCCTGTCCCAGCTGTTGGTACGCAAAAGCGCCTCGCGTCATCTGATGTGGTGCGCATTATTTATTTTGGGTGCGCATGCGCACCTGTTATGTGCACCCCTGATTATATACATATAATATGCTGATTTACATTGTATACATATAATATGCTGATTTAATTATATACATATAATATGCTGCTTTATATTTCTTATTATATCTGACATAATATACAGTGTGTTGGAACATTAATATTGAATGTGTTCTGACAGAAAACACTCATAAGACAGTTCAGCAATGGAGAGGAGAGATTACAGAAGAAGCAGCCAATCAGGAACCAGGATGATAGTAAGTGCGTGCGTGCGTGCGTGCGTGCGTGCGTGCGTGCGTGCGTGCGTGCGTGCGTGCGTGCGTGCGTGCGTGCGTGCGTGCGTGTGTGTGTGTGTGCGTGCGTGCGTGTGAGAGAGAGAGACACACAGAGAGAAAGATATGTTTTGTAATAAATGACACTGTTTCTCCAATGAAACTCTGTGGTGTAAGTGATGTTTTGTTGGTTAAATGAAGTGTTAAATAGATCTATATTGTGATAGTAATCATTACTATATGGTGTTAAATAGATACAACTTTTGGTTTTAGACAAAAATATCACTTTTAATAGAAACTGAATTATGAACTAAGCTTTTATTGTGTTGTGTGTGCGGTGTGTGTGTGTGTGTGTGTGTGTGTGTGTGTGTGTGTGTGTGTGTGTGTGTGTGTGTGTGTGTGTGTGTGTGTAGTTCTATTAAAGGTGTACTGCAGTGACCACACCTACTCCACCATCAGGGTTGCCGTGGCAGCCACCGGCCGGGAGGTGACCGGGGCCGTGGCCGAGAAGCTGGCCACCAACGATGAGCTGCTATTGGTCCATCTCAGCTCCGCCGGCGGTGAGCAGCCAATCACAGCTCACCGTTTTATCAAAGAAACAGTTTAGATCTGGTAGAAAATAGTCTCTATGCAGAGCAGCCATGTTGGACACAAACTGGGCCTCTGCCTTACTTCCTTCACAGGCGTTACCACTTACCACAATGATACTAATGAAGGCTCTGTTCCATTTAGTGTAACACAGTGGTTCTAATGAAGGCTCTGTTCCATTTAGTGTAACACAGTGGTTCTAATGAAGGCTCTGTTCCATTTAGTATAACACAGTGGTTCTAATGAAGGCTCTGTTCCATTTAGTGTAGCACAGTGGTTCTAATGAAGGCTCTGTTCCATTTAGTGTAACACAGTGGTTCTAATGAAGGCTCTGTTCCATTTAGTGTAGCACAGTGGTTCTAAGGCTCTGTTCCATTTAGTGTAGCACAGTGGTTCTAATGAAGGCTCTGTTCCATTTAGTATAACACAGTGGTTCTAATGAAGGCTCTGTTCCATTTAGTGTAGCACAGTGGTTCTAATGAAGGCTCTGTTCCATTTAGTGTAACACAGTGGTTCTAATGAAGGCTCTGTTCCATTTAGTGTAGCACAGTGGTTCTAAGGCTCTGTTCCATTTAGTGTAACACAGTGGTTCTAATGAATGCTCTGTTCCATTTAGTGTAACACAGTGGTTCTAATGAAGGCTCTGTTCCATTTAGTGTAACACAGTGGTTCTAATGAAGGCTCTGTTCCATTTAGTGTAACACAGTGGTTCTAATGAAGGCTCTGTTCCATTTAGTGTAACACAGTGGTTCTAATGAAGGCTCTGTTCCATTTAGTGTAACACAGTGGTTCTAATGAAGGCTCTGTTCCATTTAGTGTAACATAGTGGTTCTAATGAAGGCTCTGTTCCATTTAGTGTAACACAGTGGTTCTAATGAAGGCTCTGTTCCATTTAGTGTAACACAGTGGTTCTAATGAAGGCTCTGTTCCATTTAGTGTAGCACAGTGGTTCTAATGAAGGCTCTGTTCCATTTAGTGTAGCACAGTGGTTCTAATGAAGGCTCTGTTCCATTTAGTGTAGCACAGTGGTTCTAATGAAGGCTCTGTTCCATTTAGTGTAGCACAGTGGTTCTAATGAAGGCTCTGTTCCATTTAGTGTAACATAGTGGTTCTAATGAAGGCTCTGTTCCATTTAGTGTAGCACAGTGGTTCTAATGAAGGAATAATGTATTTACTGTATGTTATTATACTGTATGTATGTATTGTATGTTGTTTTATTGCAGAGAAACAGCTGCTGAAACCCAACGATGTTTCTGTGTTTTCTACTCTGGGCGTCAACGGTCGTCTGTTCGCCTGTCCTAGAGACCAGCTCAACGCCCTGGTGAGGCGCGTGTGTGTGTGTGTGTGTGTGTGTGTGTGTGTGTGTGTGTGTGTGTGTGTGTGTGTGTGTGTGTGTGTGTGTGTGTGTGTGTGTGTGTGTGTGTGTGTGTGTGTGTGTGTGTGTGTGTTTTACATTACTAGTCTTATTTTTAGTAAGCTGAGAGGTATACCAGCTTCATGGTATATCTCTGGGTCTTCATGTGACAGAAGCTTCATGGTATATCTCTGGGTCTTCCAGATGTGCCGTCCATTGCAACATTACACACCATTCCACAGATTAAAGTCGTTTGATCAAACCCTCGTCTGGTTCTATGTAACAGAATGGTATTGAGCTTATTACCATATATTGGTACAGAGGCACAAATGTCTCACACAGCTCGGCCAATCCATGAAGCTGATGGGTTGAGTTGGCCAATCAGGGAAGACGATGGGTTGGAACGGCCAATCGGGGAAGACGATGCCCTTTGTCTCCCTAAAGTGTCAGATTGGTCACCATAGCCATAGAGTACAGAAGTCCTGACGTCACTCGCTCATCCTCAGGTTTGTAAAGTCATGTCTCTATGGAGAATAACATTGGGTCATCATAGAATCGTCTCATATAAGAATTGTGGTCCAAAAATAAACAAAGTGTCTCTGTGATATTATCAGGGAGGAGGTTCTGTATCGTTTATGATAGTCAGTCACTTATATTTGATACAGTCTGTTTCTGGGGAAAATTTTACTAATTCGGCTGAAGTAACGTTAGTGTTTTCTCACCGTCAGTTGATGCTTCATATCCATAAGAGTCAAACCACACACAGTTGTTATTTGACGCGATATGAAATACGTTTATGGGGATTCAGAACTGGGGTGGAAAACCGCAAACCAGGTAGACAAACCAAGGATGTGTAAATTACGTCAGACTTCGGTGCTCTATAGTAGGGGATTTTAACCTCTGCTAACAGGGGGATAAGACTTTGACATGAGAGAATAAAGAAGGATGCAGTGTGTGCAACCTCTTTGTATTGGTATGGGTTGATACCATATAGCTCAATGGTTGGTACATCATTATGGAAAATGATACTTTGTTCCAGAGGGTTATTTATTAGAGGACTGTGTGAAGCATAGAGGTATTGCAGACAGGGCCGCATTAAGACCCCACAGGGCCGTGGAACACCACAAAATCAAAGCCCCCCCCAGTGGCATAATTTGCGCGGGTCTAATTCGGTTCTATTTGACCAATATAAATCAACATTTTTTCTTTAAATACACAAAAATTAAATACACAATTCTCACAGGGCCCTGCAGGCTGCGGGCCGTGGAACACAAGTTCCACTAAGTTCCACGGTTAATGCGGCCCTGTTTGCAGAGGGTGGAAACAGGTGAAATACCTCGGAATAGAAGGTGGTTTAAGTTGAAGATAAATCCATGAATTCAAACCATCAAATTCACTGTGTGTGTGTGTGTGTGTGTGTGTGTGTGTGTGTGTGTGTGTGTGTGTGTGTGTGTGTGTGTGTGTGTGTGTATGTGTGTGTGTGTGTGTCAGACCCCTCTTCCAGATCAGGAGGGTCCCTCAGGAGGCTCTATGTCCAGTTTTGAGCTGATGAGTTCTAAAGACCTGGCCTATCAGATGACCCTGTATGACTGGGAGCTGTTCAGCTGTGTACATGAGGTATATATGTATAACATACATACATACATACATGCATGCATGCATACATATATACATACATACATACATACATACATACATACATACATACATACATATATACATACATATATACATACATACATACATACATACATACATACATACATACATACATACATACATACATACATACATATATACATACATATATACATACATACATGCATGTACATGCATGCATGCATATGCATGCATGCATACATACATACATACATATATACATACATATATACATACATACATACATACATACATGCATGCATGCATATGCATGCATGCATACATACATACATGCATACATACATACATGCATGCATGCATGCATGCATACATACATACATGCATGCATGCATGCATGCATGCATGCACACACACACACACACACACACACACACACACACACATACACACACACACACACACATACATACATACATACATACATACATACATACATACATACATACATACATACATGCATGCATGCATGCATGCATGCATGCATGCATACGTATGTGCGTGCGTGCGTACGTGCGTGCGTACGTACATACATACATACATACATCTAACTGCAATGGGGAATTTGTTCCACCACAGTTTGGGAGCCAGAAGGGAGAAGAGTCTAGGACGTGTGGAGCGTTGTCCAGGATGTTTTAGAGAAGAGAGAGAAGAGTCTAGGACGTGTGGAGCGTTGTCCAGAGTGTTTTAGAGAAGAGAGAAGAGTCTAGGACGCGTGGAGCGTTGTCCAGAGTGTTTTAGAGAAGAGAGAAGAGTCTAGGACGCGTGGAGCGTTGTGCAGGGTGTTTTAGAGAAGAGAGAAGAGTCTAGGACGTGTGGAGCGTTGTCCAGAGTGTTTTAGAGAAGAGAGAAGAGTCTAGGACGTGTGGAGTGTTGTCCAGAGTGTTTTAGAGAAGAGAGAAGAGTCTAAGACGTGTGAAGTGTTGTCCAGAGTGTTTTAGAGAAGAGAGAAGAGTCTAGGACGTGTGGAGTGTTGTCCAGAGTGTTTTAGAGAAGAGAGAAGAGTCTAGGACGTGTGGAGTGTTGTCCAGAGTGTTTTAGAGAAGAGAGAAGAGTCTAGGACGTGTGGAGTGTTGTCCAGGGTGTTTTAGAGAAGAGAGAAGAGTGTAGGACGTGTGGAGCGTTGTCCAGAGTGTTTTAGAGAAGAGAGAAGAGTGTAGGACGTGTGGAGCGTTGTCCAGGGTGTTTTAGAGAAGAGAGAAGAGTGTAGGACGTGTGGAGCGTTGTCCAGGGTGTTTTAGAGAAGAGAGAAGAGTGTAGGACGTGTGGAGCGTTGTCCAGAGTGTTTTAGAGAAGAGAGAAGAGTGTAGGACGTGTGGAGCGTTGTCCAGAGTGTTTTAGAGAAGAGAGAAGAGTGTAGGACGTGTGGAGCGTTGTCCAGAGTGTTTTAGAGAAGAGAGAAGAGTGTAGGACGTGTGGAGCGTTGTCCAGAGTGTTTTAGAGAAGAGAGAAGAGTGTAGGACGTGTGGAGCGTTG
>NC_139942.1:58672772-58685272 GCF_963454915.1 Gymnoscopelus microlampas
TTTCTCATTGAAAAAGTCTGGCAGCCAGCTGTAGGTAAAAATTCAAAAAGCTGGCAGCCAATGAGTTAAACGCAACGACACATCAAAGTATTTATAACTTGAGTGAGTTTGAAGAGGATTTCAAACCTACGTTTTCTGTCTGCTGAGAGGAAAGAAAAGGTCCCGGGTTTGAGCCCTGGCAATGTGTCCTGGTGTCCCTGCAGCAAGGCACTAAACCCCTAATAACTGTAATAGAATACTTGTTGCGACCATAGGTCGCACTTACTACAGAAAGCTGCTCCAGGTGTCCGTCCGTCACTCCGTCACTCCGTCACACACGTCACACTTTTGCCCTGCTCATATCTCCGCACCCATTGCCCCGATCCATGCCACATTTTGCACACACACTCCTTACCTGCCAAACTACACCCTCCAAGGACCCCCGGAGCTCCAGGGACCCCCAGCTGCCTCGGGGACCTCTGCACCCCTAAATATAAATGCTTGATTACTTTCACTACGCCATTCCATTGCTGCGACTCTGCACCTGCACAAAATATCCTCTTCACTCTTCCACAACCTCAACACATCCGCTCTCCACTGTCTCTCTGCCTGCCTATATGTCTACTTTCAATATCCTTTTCTTTCACACACTTGCACAACTGCCAGCCAAATTCATGCCACACACTCTGTGTAACACCTTGCATGTGTTCAACTTATGTCTTCGCTATGTTCTTTGCTACATGTCACTCACTGTCAAGCTGCCTCTTCAACAATAAACAACATCAAAATGAATACGCCTGTCTGCATTCTCATCAATCTCCCACTGTGCTCCCCACAACAAAATCTGTGCCAGTCGTATTTCTCAGCATTCACTCTGTTACCCATTTGCAACAGCTACACATTACACGTTTTCTGCCCACATAAACGCCACCATGTCACAGCTAACCCCACATTTAGACCACCAAACAAAACTATCCATTGCCCACACAACTAGGAACCAATCGCCGTTACAGCCCTCTTCTGTATACATGTGACCTACGGTCGCTTATCTCCCGATTAGGGAGTCTTACTGGTATATATCATATGTTCATCTGTTTGCATTGTGTTTGTGGACAGACATGACGTTCACACATGAGGGCAACAAGACATTAATCGACAACATGGTGAACTTTGAGAAGATGGTGAGTCTGTCTGCTATTCCTCATTAACATAATGATTAAGAAACATTCAGTATTGTTATTATTATAATATTATTATTATTATTACAGCGTATCATAGCTAACACCATCCGTCAAGTGAGACACTGCAGAAGCCAGCCGTTCAGTAAGTCTCTCTGTCATTTATCGTTACATTTACAACTAGAAAAAGTGCTCCTCGGAGCACAGGTCTCCCGCCAGGTCAGGTAGAATCGGCCACCTGGTGGCGCTATAACAGGCCCACGTGAAAAAATAAATGAAGATTTGGGGCAGAGGTTCTGAATTGGCATCCAGGGAGTGTGTGTGTGCAGTGTGGCTGAGATCAGGCCAACGGTGACATTACTGTTCACACACATTACTGTTCACACACATTACTGTTCACACACATTACTGTTCACACACATTACTGTTCACACACATTACTGTTCACAAACAGAAGGACATTAGCTGTTCACAGACAGAAGGACAGTAGCTGTTCACAGACAGAAGGACATTAGCTGTTCACAGACAGAAGGACATTAGCTGTTCACAGACAGAAGGACAGTAGCTGTTCACAGACAGAAGGACATTAGCTGTTCACAGACAGAAGGACATTAACTGTTCACAGACAGAAGGACAGTAGCTGTTCACAGACAGAAGGACATTATCTGTTCACAGACAGAAGGACATTAACTGTTCACAGACAGAAGGACATTATCTGTTCACAGACAGAAGGACATTAACTGTTCACAGACAGAAGGACATTAACTGTTCACAGACAGAAGGACATTAGCTGTTCACAGACAGAAGGACAGTAGCTGTTCACAGACAGAAGGACATTAGCTGTTCACAGACAGAAGGACAGTAGCTGTTCACAGACAGAAGGACATTAGCTGTTCACAGACAGAAGGACAGTAGCTGTTCACAGACAGAAGGACATTATCTGTTCACAGACAGAAGGACATTAGCTGTTCACAGACAGAAGGACATTATCTGTTCACAGACAGAAGGACGTTAGCTGTTCACAGACAGAAGGACATTATCTGTTCACAGACAGAAGGACAGTAGCTGTTCACAGACAGAAGGACATTATCTGTTCACAGACAGAAGGACATTAGCTGTTCACAGACAGAAGGACATTATCTGTTCACAGACAGAAGGACAGTAGCTGTTCACAGACAGAAGGACAGTAGCTGTTCACAGACAGAAGGACAGTAGCTGTTCACAGACAGAAGGACAGTAGCTGTTCACAGACAGAAGGACAGTAGCTGTTCACAGACAGAAGGACATTATCTGTTCACAGACAGAAGGACAGTAGCTGTTCACAGACAGAAGGACATTATCTGTTCACAGACAGAAGGACATTAGCTGTTCACAGACAGAAGGACATTATCTGTTCACAGACAGAAGGACAGTAGCTGTTCACAGACAGAAGGACAGTAGCTGTTCACAGACAGAAGGACAGTAGCTGTTCACAGACAGAAGGACAGTAGCTGTTCACAGACAGAAGGACAGTAGCTGTTCACAGACAGAAGGACAGTAGCTGTTCACAGACAGAAGGACATTAACTGTTCACAGACAGAAGGACATTAGCTGTTCACAGACAGAAGGACATTAACTGTTCACAGACAGAAGGACAGTAGCTGTTCACAGACAGAAGGACAGTAGCTGTTCACAGACAGAAGGACAGTAGCTGTTCACAGACAGAAGGACATTAGCTGTTCACAGACAGAAGGACGTTAGCTGTTCACAGACAGAAGGACAGTAGCTGTTCACAGACAGAAGGACATTAGCTGTTCACAGACAGAAGGACAGTAGCTGTTCACAGACAGAAGGACAGTAGCTGTTCACAGACAGAAGGACATTAGCTGTTCACAGACAGAAGGACAGTAGCTGTTCACAGACAGAAGGACATTAGCTGTTCACAGACAGAAGGACATTAGCTGTTCACAGACAGAAGGACATTAACTGTTCACAGACAGAAGGACAGTAGCTGTTCACAGACAGAAGGACAGTAGCTGTTCACAGACAGAAGGACAGTAGCTGTTCACAGACAGAAGGACATTAGCTGTTCACAGACAGAAGGACGTTAGCTGTTCACAGACAGAAGGACAGTAGCTGTTCACAGACAGAAGGACAGTAGCTGTTCACAGACAGAAGGACATTATCTGTTCACAGACAGAAGGACATTAGCTGTTCACAGACAGAAGGACATTATCTGTTCACAGACATAAGGACATTAGCTGTTCACAGACAGAAGGACATTATCTGTTCACAGACAGAAGGACGTTAGCTGTTCACAGACAGAAGGACAGTAGCTGTTCACAGACAGAAGGACAGTAGCTGTTCACAGACAGAAGGACAGTAGCTGTTCACAGACAGAAGGACAGTAGCTGTTCACAGACAGAAGGACATTAACTGTTCACAGACAGAAGGACATTAGCTGTTCACAGACAGAAGGACATTAACTGTTCACAGACAGAAGGACAGTAGCTGTTCACAGACAGAAGGACATTAACTGTTCACAGACAGAAGGACAGTAGCTGTTCACAGACAGAAGGACATTAACTGTTCACAGACAGAAGGACAGTAGCTGTTCACAGACAGAAGGACATTAACTGTTCACAGACAGAAGGACAGTAGCTGTTCACAGACAGAAGGACATTAGCTGTTCACAGACAGAAGGACATTAACTGTTCACAGACAGAAGGACAGTAGCTGTTCACAGACAGAAGGACATTAACTGTTCACAGACAGAAGGACAGTAGCTGTTCACAGACAGAAGGACAGTAGCTGTTCACAGACAGAAGGACAGTAGCTGTTCACAGACAGAAGGACAGTAGCTGTTCACAGACAGAAGGACAGTAGCTGTTCACAGACAGAAGGACATTAACTGTTCACAGACAGAAGGACATTAGCTGTTCACAGACAGAAGGACATTAACTGTTCACAGACAGAAGGACAGTAGCTGTTCACAGACAGAAGGACAGTAGCTGTTCACAGACAGAAGGACGTTAGCTGTTCACAGACAGAAGGACAGTAGCTGTTCACAGACAGAAGGACAGTAGCTGTTCACAGACAGAAGGACATTATCTGTTCACAGACAGAAGGACATTAGCTGTTCACAGACAGAAGGACATTATCTGTTCACAGACAGAAGGACATTAGCTGTTCACAGACAGAAGGACATTATCTGTTCACAGACAGAAGGACGTTAGCTGTTCACAGACAGAAGGACAGTAGCTGTTCACAGACAGAAGGACAGTAGCTGTTCACAGACAGAAGGACATTAACTGTTCACAGACAGAAGGACATTAGCTGTTCACAGACAGAAGGACATTAACTGTTCACAGACAGAAGGACAGTAGCTGTTCACAGACAGAAGGACATTAACTGTTCACAGACAGAAGGACAGTAGCTGTTCACAGACAGAAGGACATTAACTGTTCACAGACAGAAGGACAGTAGCTGTTCACAGACAGAAGGACATTAACTGTTCACAGACAGAAGGACAGTAGCTGTTCACAGACAGAAGGACATTAACTGTTCACAGACAGAAGGACAGTAGCTGTTCACAGACAGAAGGACATTAACTGTTCACAGACAGAAGGACATTAGCTGTTCACAGACAGAAGGACATTAACTGTTCACAGACAGAAGGACATTAGCTGTTCACAGACAGAAGGACATTAACTGTTCACAGACAGAAGGACAGTAGCTGTTCACAGACAGAAGGACATTAACTGTTCACAGACAGAAGGACAGTAGCTGTTCACAGACAGAAGGACATTAACTGTTCACAGACAGAAGGACAGTAGCTGTTCACAGACAGAAGGACATTAACTGTTCACAGACAGAAGGACAGTAGCTGTTCACAGACAGAAGGACATTAGCTGTTCACAGACAGAAGGACAGTAGCTGTTCACAGACAGAAGGACGTTAGCTGTTCACAGACAGAAGGACGTTAGCTGTTCACAGACAGAAGGACGTTAGCTGTTCACAGACAGAAGGACAGTAGCTGTTCACAGACAGCCCACGTCGCACACGCGCGCGATTTTTTTTTTCTCCCCCTCCAATCTAGCTAATTTTACACTGTGTTATTCGTATTAGATAACAACAAAATGGGAAACATTTTCGTGACAAAAAAAAAAAAAAAAAAACGATTTTTTTTTTTTTTTTTTTTTTTTTCAACCACTTTGGGGTGCCCCCTGATGCCCCGGGGCACGTGCCCAAAGTGCCCATAAGGTAGATCCGGCCCTGAATATAATGTGATACCAAGACTTTTGTATTTTTACTCGATCAAAATGTTTAATATCTATGTATGTATTTCTACATTTTGGTACTTTTACTTCCAGAAATTGAAACTCTGTCTCTCTTTGTCTGTCTGTCTGTCTGTCTGTCTGTCTGTCTGTCTGTCTGTCCGTCCGTCCCCCTCTCTCTCTCTCTCTCTCTCTCTCTCTCTCTCTCTCTCTCTCTCTCTCTGTGTATCTCTATGTCTCTCTATCAGATGCAGACATATGTCAGCCCAATAAGAATCATGCAGAGGTCAGAGGTTATGTCAGGAAGCTGTGTGTGATTGACAACCAGCGGACGTTGACGCAGCTCTCCTATAGGCTGGAGCCCCGGCGGACATGAGCCTCTAGCCCCGCCTTCTCTGTGACCTCATCATCATCATCACCCGGATGTAGCCACGCCCCCGCACTAACGGACACGCGTGAACAGTAGCCAATCACCACCGTCATTAAGACCCTGTGATACCCAGCCAATCAGAGAGCCAGTTGTACTGTGTCACCCGAAACCCCTCCCCCCTCTTCCTGTGAAGAAAGCAACCAATCAGCTGCGTGCTTTTTCCTCAGCCCACCTGTTAATTGTGTTCAGGAACTGTATGTAAACGAGCTCAACGTGGGGTCTGCGGACCCCCCCCCCCCCAGGGGTCCTTGAGGGGGTCCCAGGTGGTCCCTGGTGTGTCTGTGCGTAATAGTTCCTTTGTCCACAAGGTGGCAGCATACCCGTGTCCTGTTCAGACTCAGTTTTCCCATAGCTTCGTTTGATTGGCTCAGCAGCTGTGACTGACACACACCTGTGTGTGTGGATACAGTTTCTATGTACAGTATTATAGTGTTTAGACTTTAGACTGATGCTAGGTTTATGGTTTACCTTTGATCCCAGTTTACTAACACTGTCTCTCAGTGGTGTAAAAAGTACTCAGGTATTTTACGTGCAAGTAGCAATACCACAGTATAAAAAATACTCAATTACAAGTAAAAGGCCTGTGTTCAAAATGTTACTTGAGTTAAAGTACAAAAGTATTGGCATCAAAATGTACTTAAAGTACCAAAAGTAAAAGTACGAAAATATTTGAAAATAGCAGATCTACAAGCTCACAACGCGTCGCATCGCAACGTGTTGTGAGCTTGTAGATCTGCTATTTTCAAAAAGCCTAGGTATAAAATAGGGCTGAAGTGGTTAATGTATGTTTTATGTTTATGTAATAAATTATATCTGAAAAGTAACTAGTAACTAAAGTTTTCAAATATTTGTAGTGGAGTAAAAGTACAACATTCGCCTCTGAGATGTAGTGGAGTAGAAGTAAAAGTACTGAAAATTGTTAATACTCAAGTAAAGTACAAATACCTCAAAACTGTACTTAAGTACAGTACTTAAGTAAATGTACTTAGTTACTTTACACCACTGATTCTATGTATGTGTTTAGCTTGTTTACTGTGGATAAAGAGCCTCTGATAAATGACTACATTATAAATTGTAAATATGCTGCTGAGCCAATCAAATGAAGCTATGGGAAACTGACCCGGAACAGGAAACGGTTACGCCAACACCTTCTGGAACAGGAAGTACAATTAGGGAGTGTCTCTGTGAACCAAGTGGTCTGTGGAGCCAGACCGTGGCTCCTCCCACAGTGTTCAGATGCTTCTGTCAACACACCCCCCCCCCCCCCCCCCCCCCCCCCCGGCTCCCCATAACGGCCCATCGTGTGTTCTAGGGACCAACGTGACCAAACGGCAAAACGTTTGACCATTAAGTGTGGTTCCCTGAGGGTCATCCGGCCACAAGAGGCACCGCTGAGCGAGTCACCATGCCTTGGGATGTCTGCTTCAGCCGACCGAGTTAATGCCCCCCCCCACCCCCCCCCACCGCTTCCAGTCAAACATTGGACGTTTGGTCAAATCGGTCCCAAGACGGGTCTGTCTGTCTGTCTGTCTGTCTGTCTGTCTGTCTGTCTGTCTGTCTGTCCGTCCATCATACAGTCTGGAGCAACGGAAGCGCCGAAAATGATCCGTAAGGTAAATCAGATGTCCCCCCCCCCCCCCCCCCCCCCTCGCATAAATGTGTCTAATGACTCAAAGCGTACGTGTGTATAACTCACTGCTTATCAGAAACTACTATTAAAATGTACACTATCCACCTGTTTCCTATAGGCTGTGTGTTTTACACTGCCTGTCGATTTGATCCAATGAAATCCAATGAAACTGGTCAGATGACCAATGATATCCAATGAAATGGACAGGAAGTGGAAAACACACAGCCTATAGGAAACGGGTGAATATAATTTAAAGACATTTTAAAGACAGATTGTGTAATAGTTGTCTGGCTACACCAGGCTATAGGAGCCCAGCAGGTCCTTACGGGTGTGTAATGTATCTCCTACATGACTGAGCCTCACACATGTGTGGCTCTGTGCGTTAGATTTGTAGATCTGATATCTGAGTGTCCCTGAAGTGAAGTGTGAAACAATACCATGATGATGCATCTCATGCTCAACAAACCTCCAAACCCACACATCTAATCCTTAACCTCAAACATGCTATCAATAGACGGGTTTCCGCGTGACGTCATCACAGAGTAGAATGCACAATCTGCACATGCCCGGGTAGAGCGAACCGGAAGCGCCCTTCACTCTGTTGTTGTGTTCGGGATTTAGATAGGCATAATGCTGCTATTATAGGCATAATAGGCATAATGCTGCTATTATATACAAACAGATCCGACAAATCATTTTTATTGAGTAAACAAGATATTACAAACTGCATAATTTAATCTACTCATTAAACCCGGTGAAGACCATTTTTTTATGAATGGACATTTGACCAGAGCTGCTGCGGGTAATGGCGCCCTCTATAGGCTCACTTTAGAAATTGCATGCAAATCCCTCTCTTGCGCGCGCAGCATCCTCTCATGTTTACTAACAGGAAACCCGTCTATAGATCTACAATCTTAGTGTCCATGTTTCCTGTGTTGAATCTACACATGATAATGTGTGTGTGTGAATTGTGAGCATTCGTACTCTATACTTATAGAGTACTATATATACTATATTACTATACCTACTAGTAATCTCCTGATGAGCATTACATCCAGTCTTTGGACAAACAATCAGAAACCGTTTACTTAAAGGTCAGGTCTATAATGTATTATAATCACATTTATAATGGCTTATAATGGCTTACAAGGCATTATAATGCACTTATAAGACATTATGCTACTCGTTATAAATCATGCATAACAACTTATAACAAGGTTTATGTTTTATACAGTAACTTCCTTAACTTTTATGAAGTGTCTTTGTTATAAGTTGTTATGCATAAGTATAAACATGCATAACAAGTGTTATGACGCATTACAATGCGTTATGATGCGTTATAAATGTATAGACCCGACCTTTAAGTAAAGTGTTACCTGGTATTGTAATGTTTATTATTATTATGATCAGCACTTATAAATTATATTATAATACGTTATAATACTTCATAAACCTTGTTTTGCATAATTATAAACATTTATAACATAAAGTGTTATAATGCCTTCATAGTGCATTACAGTGCATTATAAATGTGATTATAATGCATTATAGACCCAACCTTGATATAAAGTCTTACCAATGCATATATACATACTCTATACTTTAACTAGTAATCTCCTGATGAGCTTTATATCCAGTTTTTTTGGAAAAACAAAACTCTATGTGACTCTATGATGTGAGTCCCTTCATCCTACAGTATGAAGTGAGTCCCTTAAGCCTACAGCAGGGGTCTTCAACGTTTTCAGGCCAAGGACCCCCTAGCTGAGAGAGAGGTGAAGCAGGGACCCCCTCTATATTGTATAAAATTGAGTTTCAGATAAACTTTTGCTGCTATTTTTTCCCTCTACACCTATAACTCTTTGCCAAAAATAGCAGATCTACAAGCTCACAACGGCGAGGCGTTGTGAGCTTGTAGATCTGCTATTTTTGGCTAAAGTTCTCCTCAGAAAAGGGATGTTAGGGTTCAAGTGGTTAATGTAAAAAAAAAAAAATCCTATCACACAAAGATTTGGCGGACCCCCTGTAGTAACTCTGAGGACCCCCTAGGGGTCCCGGACCCCTGTCCTACAGTATGAAGTGAGTCCCTTCAGCCTACAGTGGTTCAGATCAAACATTTCCGTGGAGATGAAACCCAGAGGAAAACGGTGTCGGTCTGAGTTCAGGAAACATGTTTCCTGAACTCGTGTATGTTCAGTTGTCCTTCCCACAACCAGGATGAACAACAAGCCCGTTGGCTGTCTATATCCCATAGCCCAGAGGGCCGTGGTAAGAGCCGATCGATTGGCGGAAACGGCATGTGGATTCTGTCCAGTTTTTAACCACGACGCAAAAAAACTAGACTTTTGTGGAGATTCTGCAGCAGACACGTACAGACGGTATTATTGGCTCCACACATCTCTTGCAGAGTTCAATAGGCCTCTATGCACAGCGGCCATATTGTAAAGAAACTGGGCCTCCTCCTTACTTCCTTCACAGGGTGTTACCAATGACACTAATGAAGGCTCTGTTCCATTCTGGTTGTTACAATGACACTAATGAAGGCTCTGTTCCATTCTGGTTGTTACAATGATACTAATGAAGGTTCTGTTCCATTCTGGTTGTTACAATGATACTAATGAAGGCTCTGTTCCATTCTAGTCAAACAGTCAGGGTGTTGTTGACTCACTGGAAACACTCTGCTACACCAGTGGGTCTCAAAGTGTGGTCCAGGACCCTCATGGTTCCTTGAGGCAGAGTCCTGCACGGGTCCAATTTTGAGAACCCGCGCCCGCCCCGCCCGTCAATAATCAGATCCGTAGACCATCCCGTCACCCGTAATTATTTCAAAATGTCAACCAGAACCGCCCGCCCGTCAAATAATCGACCCGTTGTCCGCCCGTTTACCTGTGATTACATGCAGAGTAAAATGTAAATAGCCTACAGGCAGTCACTCAATGTGTTGAAAAAGATAGCAGACTTCAACAATAGCGTTACATTCAGTGGTCAGGTTCGTTCAGAAATTGAAGTGAAGACGGAGGAGCGAACTTTAGCCACACACAAGAATGTGCATACACTACGCATGTGTCGTTGTTTACGTCGTCAGATGGTTTTAATTTGAAGGTGTAACAGGATGTTCAGTGTGTTTTTGTGACTTAAGATAACTGAGCGGCGTGCTCCATGCCGCTGTGCTGTGTTAAGTTACACAAGTGACGCTGTTTGGGCGGAAACAGTGCTGTCTGATTTTCACAATAAAATGTTGCCACCCGCGTTTAGTTCAGTACCGCCCGTCCCCGTATTCGTGAACTTATAAAGGTATATTTTTCACCCGTTTTCACCTGTCAAATGCGGGTACCCGTCGGGTATCAGCGGGTACCCCGCCCGCTGCAGGAATCTGCTGCGAGGGGGTTCCGAATGGACCCTCACGGGTCCATTTGGTTCCATTTGTACACTCCGTAGTTATGGGGGGATCCTTGATATGTAAAAGTTTGAGAACCTCTGTGCTACACTAAATGGAACAGAGCCTTCATTAGAGGCCTATTGTCTTTCCAGTATGGCTGCTGTGCATAAAATAAAGTCTATTAGATCCACATAGAGCCTATAGATCCACATCCTATAGATCCACATAGAGCCTATAGATCCACATAGAGCCTATAGATCCACATAGAGCCTATAGATCCACATAGAGCCTATAGATCCACATACCCAACAGTGTTACAAACTGTGTTTTAGATTAGTCATCAAAGTGCTGCTTATGTTTATGTATTGTTTTGCATCAAAGCACAAATCCTGTAGCATATGAACCATGAACCATCGGACAAACCTCTGAAAGACTCGCTCTTTGGTCCGTTTGTGTGTGTGTGTGTGTGTGTGTGTGTGTGTGTGTGTGTGTGTGTGTGTGTGTGTGTGTGTGTGTGTGTGTGTGTACGTGGTGGGTGTAGATGTTGAGAGTATTACGTATTCTGATTAAAGCCTGATGTATTCTCTGGCGTATCGTGGCCTTGCGGGACAAAAATAGCTGATCTATAAGCTCACAACGCGTCGTGTCCGTGTTGCGTTGTGAGCTTATAATTCGGCATTTTTTCTGGTCTGCGATGCGGTTTTATGAAGAAGTATGAATCTGTCTTCAGTGTCATTTAAAATGTGAAACTTTATTCCGGTCGATTATTTCTCGGGGAATTGCAGGGGAATTTGGCATGTTTTGGGGGAGGGGGGGGGGGCTACCCACACGGTTAGCTGTGTTGTTCATTCCACAAATTCACCATCCTTACGAGTTGTACCTCGCTGTCAAGGTGACTAATCAGGCTTTCCAACGATATAAAATCCAATACCAACTAGTATTATTGAAGTGGAGGAATAAACAACCAAATGAAAGTTTCAAAACGTTTTTGTTTTTAGGAGTTTGTTTTAGTTGTTTTGACAAAAACAAACTCCTTTCAAGGAGCTACTTGATGTGTTTTGTGTGTTTTGGTGAGAGCTGATGTTTGGCATCCTGCCTGTATCCTGTATCCTGTATTCTGTATCCTTTATGTGTCGTTATGCCTTGTAAATAAAAACAAGACACTGTATCAAACAACACGTTTTTCATCTACGTTTTGTTTCTGTCTCTCTAATCTCTCAAGAACAGATTCAGTAGCGCAGCTCTGAAGGCGAGAGCCCCGTTCAGAACGTGTGCGCGTTAGCTTACAAGTGCGCGTGCCTTCAGATCAGGAAGCAGGCCGCGCTTTACCCAATCAAATGTAGTGGGCGGGATTTACTGTCTGTGCGCTCCCTTCCCTACTCGAAACTAACCGAAACTCATTTAACAATAGCGTCCTCGGAGCAGACAAAACCACGGAAAGATATTCACATTTTAACTTGCTCTTTCATCATAGAAACAAGTGGGCTTATAACCAAAACCATCCATGTTCTCTGGGAGAAGTGGTGTTAGTGTTCCGTGTAGAAATATTGTTAGTGGGAATGCAATGCTCGTCCCAGAGCCAAGTGAAAGAGTAAAATACAGCAGAGGGCGCTGTTTTTCCTTTTTATTTGGCGATGTGTTCCCAGATTGC
>NC_139942.1:58690272-58705272 GCF_963454915.1 Gymnoscopelus microlampas
ATCCTTCTTTGGTTGGAGACAGCAACACCACATCATCTGTGAATAGTAAGCACTTGACTTCTGTGTCTGCTAGGGGGATGCTAGGGGGATACTAGGCAGATACTAGGGGGATGCCTGGTGCTGTAGATTGTTCTTATATTTTTGCTAATTCATTGATGTGTTAAAGAGGGTTGGACTCAGGCTACATCCCTGCCTAACCCCCCAGCTTTGGGAAAATAGTCCTGTGTGTTATCCATCAATCTTCAAAGCACATTTGCTGTTGGTGTACATGGATTATATAATGTCATAGGTTTTCCCTCCAATGCTGCTAAAACAGGCCCTCGTGCCAAATTGAGTCAAATGCTTTACAAAACAGGAAAACAATTAGCTTTTGTTTTTGTTTTATTCGGTTGTCAATTAGGGCGTTGAGGGTGAAAGTATGGTCTGTTGTATGATCATTTTCTTAGGAAGCCAATGTGTGATTTGTTCAGGGCATTGGTTTGTTCAGGGCATGGGTTTGTTCAGGGCATTGGTTTGTTCAGGGCATTGGTTTGTTCAGGGCATTGGTTTGTTCAGGGCATTGGTTTGTTCAGGGCATTGG
Organism: Gymnoscopelus microlampas; assembly: GCF_963454915.1. Classification (NCBI taxonomy): domain Eukaryota; kingdom Metazoa; phylum Chordata; class Actinopteri; order Myctophiformes; family Myctophidae; genus Gymnoscopelus; species Gymnoscopelus microlampas. The sequence continues at coordinate 58,690,853 of NC_139942.1, forward strand.
TTTGTTCAGGGCATTGGTTTGTTCAGGGCATTGGTTTGTTCAGGGCATTGGTTTGTTCAGGGCATTGGTTTGTTCAGGGCATTGGTTTGTTCAGGGCATTGTTTTGTTCAGGGCATGGGTTTGTTCAGGGCATTGTTTTGTTCAGGGCATTGGTTTGTTCAGGGCATTGGTTTCCGTGAAGAAATGTAGAATTCTGAGATTGATGATCATGCAGAGTATTTTCCCGAGGTTGCTGTTAACACAGATCCCACTGTAATTATTATTAGGGTGTTATCAGACACTGGTTCCAAATGTTTGGGAAAGTCCCAGAGCTAAGGACGGTACTAAAGCGTTTTAGTAAAGCCAATTGGAATTTGAAGTCTGTGAATTGTATCATTTAATTTAGAATACCATCAGTATAACATGCCTTCTGGTTTTTAGTGCTTTCATTTTGTCCTGTAGTTCTTCTACTGTACTTTGGGAGTCTAGTGGGTTCTGGTATATGTTATGATTGACTCTAGGCTTTGTTGTTTCTCTTGTATTTGTTTTTGCTCTTTGTTTTCCTCTATAGTTCAAAAAAGGTTAGAGAAGTGCTTTACCCATAGGTCTAGCTCATCATGTTTCTGTTTGTTTTATTATGTTCCAGTTTTCCCAGAAGTTGTTTGTTTTTATGGATTCCTCCATATCATGCAGCTGGTTTTCAATATGTTCGTCTCTTTTTGTCTTTGCTGTGTTTCTGTATTGTTTCAATGTTTCCCCATATTGGACATGTGTGTTTTAGTTTGTCTGGGTTTCTGTGTTTTTGGTTCCCTAGCTTTGTCCTGAGGTTTCTACAGTCATTACCGTTCCATTTGTCATTGTTGTCGTTGTTCCTGGCTTTCCTATTTGAGGCCTATAGGTTTGCTAATGAGGTCAATATCTATTATTTTTTTGTAATTCAAATGTTTATTTATTTTTCAATATGCTACAGACTGTAACTCCAGTGGTACAAAGCAGCATACAGCATAAAACAACAGTACAGCCATTCCAAGAGAAAAAAAAAAAAAATACAAAATAAATGCTGTCTAGCAATCCCAATATCAGAGAAGGTTCATATATATCCAAAATCTGTCCCATGTCTCCTTCATCTTTCCTTCTCCATTCACTCTACCCAACATATATTCATATGATGTAATCTTAATCATTTCCTCGTTCCATTCTTTAAGCTCAGGTGTTCTAGGGGTTTTCCAATTCCGCAGCAGGATTGTGGCAGCTGTAACAAGCCCAACTTTTACAATGGTGAATTTGTTGTTATTTATACCAGGAACCGCTGCCCTGTCACCTAACAGACAGAGCCGTGGTTGTGGGGGTAGAGTGAATCCCACCCATTTCTCCAAATACTTTAAAACTTTACACCAGAAAGGATAATACCATGTGACAATCCCATATCATAGGCCTATGCATATATGTGCTAACCTCTTCATTACATTTCCAACATGTATTGTTATCTGCTATTCCCATTTTAAGTAATATTATTGATGTTTTCTAGAGAATCCCCAGAAGCAATGCGTGAACATAGACTGCATACTCTCTCTCTCTCTCTCTCTCTCTCTCTCTCTCTCTCTCTCTCTCTCTCTCTCTCTCTCTCTCTCACGCTCACGCTCACGCTCACACACACACACACACACACACACACACACACACACATACATACAGTAGCTGTATTTGATTTCAAATTGGAGCTACTTCAGGAAAAAACGGCTTTTTGCAAAGGTATTGCTACATAATTATTACACAATGTAACCAGGAAGAAGAACCTTGAACCTTGAACAGTAAATTACATTACATGACCTGGTCACACACACACACACGCGCACGCACGCATGCACACACACACACACACACACACACACACACACACACACACACACACACGCACACACACACATGGACGCACTCACACGCGTGCATGCACTCATAGGCGTCAAATGTTTCATCACTAGTGTACATGTCACTGAAACAAGACCAAGCATCCACACCTCAGCAGGAGGATGACAGACAGACAGACAGACAGACAGACAGACAGACAGACAGACAGACAGACCTTACCTTCCACTGATGATGAAGCACGCCACGAGGAAGATGAGCAGAACGATTCCTCCAGAGATAGACACGGCCAGGATGGTCGACTGGTTGGGATCCCCGATGGCCAGCATGTCTGAGACACACACACACACACACACACACACACACACACACACACACATGGGGTTATGTAACCCTATTGCATATGTCACTGTGTATTTCCACATGCATGCAATGCAGTTGTTTATAGAAGATCATGATAGGGTTAGAGGTAATTGAGGGGATTCCAGGGGGTCCCCTGGCAGAATAAGGAACAGTTTTTAATGTGTTTGTATTGTTTGTATTTGTATTGTTTGGCTCTTTGAAAGCAGCTCACGACAACGTGTCACATTGTGAGCTTGTAGCAGGCTGTGTTGCTAGGCAACAGTGTGTTCCTGATATAGGAGGCAGTGACCTGGGTGTCACAAGTGATTAATGAGCATGTTTGTCACCATGGTGACGAGTATTACGGTATGTACACATGTATTCATTATTAGTATTATGGTATGTACACATGTATTCATTATTAGTATTAGTATTATGGTATGTACACATGTATTAATTATTACACATGTATTCAATACTCTCAGAGAAGTGCAGGTTGTGGGCAGTGTCAGCTTGGTACAGGTTGTGGGCAGTCACAGTGTCAGCTTGGTACAGGTTGTGGGCAGTCACAGTGACAGCTTGGTACAGGTTGTGGGCAGTCACAGTGTCAGCTTGGTACAGGTTGTGGGCAGTCACAGTGTCAGCTTGGTACAGGTTGTGGGCAGTCACAGTGTCAGCTTGGTACAGGTTGTGGGCAGTCACAGTGACAGCTTGGTACAGGTTGTGGGCAGTCACAGTGTCAGCTTGGTACAGGCTGTGGGCAGTCACAGTGTCAGCTTGGTGCAGGTTGTGGGCAGTGTCAGCTTGGTACAGGTTGTGGGCAGTCACAGTGTCAGCTTGGTACAGGTTGTGGGCAGTCACAGTGTCAGCTTGGTACAGGTTGTGGGCAGTCACAGTGACAGCTTGGTACAGGTTGTGGGCAGTCACAGTGCCAGCTTGGTACAGGTTGTGGGCAGTCACAGTGACAGCTTGGTACAGGTTGTGGGTAGTCACAGTGTCAGCTTGGTACAGGTTGTGGGCAGTCACAGTGACAGCTTGGTACAGGTTGTGGGCAGTCACAGTGACAGCTTGGTACAGGTTGTGGGCAGTCACAGTGTCAGCTTGGTACAGGTTGTGGGCAGTCACAGTGACAGCTTGGTACAGGTTGTGGGCAGTCACAGTGTCAGCTTGGTACAGGTTGTGGGCAGTCACAGTGTCAGCTTGGTACAGGTTGTGGGCAGTCACAGTGTCAGCTTGGTACAGGTTGTGGGCAGTCACAGTGTCAGCTTGGTACAGGTTGTGGGCAGTCACAGTGTCAGCTTGGTACAGGTTGTGGGCAGTCACAGTGTCAGCTTGGTACAGGTTGTGGGCAGTCACAGTGACAGCTTGGTACAGGTTGTGGGCAGTCACAGTGTCAGCTTGGTACAGGTTGTGGGCAGTCACAGTGCCAGCTTGGTACAGGTTGTGGGCAGTCACAGTGTCAGCTTGGTACAGGTTGTGGGCAGTCACAGTGTCAGCTTGGTACAGGTTGTGGGCAGTCACAGTGTCAGCTTGGTACAGGTTGTGGGTAGTCACAGTGTCAGCTTGGTACAGGTTGTGGGCAGTCACAGTGCCAGCTTGGTACAGGTTGTGGGCAGTCACAGTGACAGCTTGGTACAGGTTGTGGGCGTTGACACCGCAGCAATGGCCGCCTACAGGCAGCACGTCTGTGGATTTGTTGGGCGTCACATCATTCATACCCGGAAGTTATGCGTGAACGCCTACTGAGTGTCAAAAAAACATCTTGCCTTACATCAGCCCATACATCCAAACAGAAAAGTCTGATCTGATTGTATTAAACAACATTAATGTCAGAAACTACAAGGTTCACTTCCCCTCCGCTCCACAAGGAGGTACCACAAATTTCTGTCTCTCTCTCTCTTTCTCCCCCAGAGACACTGAGAGAGGGTCTCAATCTTCCTGTCATTACATGTCTGTCTAATTAATTATTCAATCAATCAAAAAACTCTCTCTCTCTCTTTCTCCCCCCCCCTCTCTCTCTCTCTCTCTCTCTCTCTCTCTCTCTCTCTCTCTCTCTCTCTCTCTCTCTCTCTCTGTCTCTCTCTCTCTATGTCTCTCTATCAGGCAGAGATCCTCAGTGTTTTGAGTCATAAGAACATCATCCAGTTTTATGGAGCCGTTCTGGAAGCCCCCAACTATGGCATCGTTACAGGTCTGTGTGTGTGTGTGTGTGTGTGTGTGTGTGTGTGTGTGTGTGTGTGTGTGTGTGTGTGTGTGTGTGTGTGTGTGTGTGTGTGTGTGTGTGTGTGTGTGTGTGTGTGTGTGTGTGTGTGTGTGTGTGTGTGTGTGTGTGTGTGTGTGTGTGATCATCCTGTGTGGTCCAGAAGCAGTCTCTTGGGGTTTGGGGGGGGGGGGTGGTTGGGGGGTAGTAGTGGGGGGGGGGGGTATTTTTCCAGGCCACTTAAGGAAAAGAGGTTTTTAGTTTTTCTCATCAACGAGCAGCAGAAGATTAGAGTTCAGATCAGTTGATAGTTATCATGTAAGAGGGCGTGTCCCCAGTGTAGGGGCGTGTCCAGAGCGCACACAGCGTTTATAGATTCAATGTTAAAACCATCAACCATCGCAGCGTTCATTTAGCCGACTTAAACTATGACAAAAAAATGATGGTCGACTACCTTTTATCATTGACGTAAGTTGGGCCTGCTGTGCGGGCCTCACATCTAGCGTGAGTCGCCCAGATGCACCCTCGCCAAGTAAACGATGTACACGCTCATCGCTGTAATATTAGGAGAGCGTGTATTCCATAACCTCTCTCTCTCCGTCTCCCTTCGTCTCTCTCTGTCTCCCTCCCACGTGTTGTCCGTGACATGATGATTAGTTTGTGTGAGAAAATAGATTGAATGAATGGGAAGAGATCCAGTAGAACTAGGACTAGTGGAGAAGAGATCCAGTAGAACTAAGACTAGTGGAGAAGAGATCCAGTAGAACTAGGACTAGCGGAGAAGAGATCCAGTAGAACTAGGACTAGAGGAGAAGAGATCCAGTAGAACTAAGACTAGTGGAGAAGAGATCCAGTAGAACTAGGACTAGTGGAGAAGAGATCCAGTAGAACTAAGACTAGTGGAGAAGAGATCCAGTAGAACTAGGACTAGCGGAGAAGAGATCCAGTAGAACTAGGACTAGTGGAGAAGAGATCCAGTAGAACTAGGACTAGTGGAGAAGAGATCCAGTAGAACTAGGACTAGTGGAGAAGAGATCCAGTAGAACTAGGACTAGTGGAGAAGAGATCCAGTAGAACTACAGTAGGACTAGCAGAGAAGAGATCCAGTAGAACTAAGACTAGTGGAGAAGAGATCCAGTAGAACTAGGACTAGCGGAGAAGAGATCCAGTAGAACTAGGACTAGTGGAGAAGAGATCCAGTAGAACTAGGACTAGAGGAGAAGAGATCCAGTAGAACTAGGACTAGCGGAGAAGAGATCCAGTAGAACTAGGACTAGTGGAGAAGAGATCCAGTAGAACTAGGACTAGCGGAGAAGAGATCCAGTAGAACTAGGACTAGTGGAGAAGAGATCCAGTAGAACTAAGACTAGTGGAGAAGAGATCCAGTAGAACTAAGACTAGTGGAGAAGAGATCCAGTAGAACTAAGACTAGTGGAGAAGAAGGAGAAATGCTGAGTACAGGACAGGGTTCACATGTCCTGGCAGAACATTGGTAATATGAACAGGCTTCAGAAGTGATTTCCACTGGATGTTCCCTGTTGGATCATTAACCCATTAAGACCGGGAACGCATCTGTGTCATTTTTAGATTTATTTGGCTATTTAAAAAAAGCAGATCTACAAGCTTATGTATTAGTCCGGAATTCAAAATGTACTACTGAGAATCAATGTGCTAAAATCTAAAATCTAAAATGACACGGAGGCTTTCCCCTTTTACACCCTACAGAGTATGCCAGTGGAGGATCTCTGTATGAGTATCTGTCCAGTGAGAAGAGTGAGGAGATGGACATGGAGCAGATCATGACCTGGGCCCTGCACATAGCTAAAGGTACAAACTACACCCTAAACCTGGGCCATGCACATAGCTAAAGGTACAAACTACACCCTAAACTATACACCCTAAACCTGGGCCATGCACATAGCTAAAGGTACAAACTACACCCTAAACCTTGGCCATGCATATAGCTAAAGGTACAAACTACACCCTAAACCTGGGCCATGCACATAGCTAAAGGTACAAACTACACCCTAAACCTGGGCCATGCACATAGCTAAAGGTACAAACTACACCCTAAACCTGGGCCATGCATATAGTTAAAGGTACAAACTACACCATAAACCTGGGCCATGCACATAGCTAAAGGTACAAACTACACCCTAAACCTGGACCATGCACATAGCTAAAGGTACAAACTACACCCTAAACCTGGGCCATGCACATAGTTAAAGGTACAAACTACACCCTAAACCTGGGCCATGCACATAGCTAAAGGTACAAACTACACCCTAAACCTGGGCCATGCATATAGCTAAAGGTACAAACTACACCCTGTTTCTGAAGACTTGCTGACTGTGTTGTTTATTTACAGGAATTCATTACCTTCATGCTGAGGCTCCGGTCAAAGTCATTCACAGAGACCTCAAGTCACGCAACGGTAACAATGTCACCAACCCTACTATCTATATAAATATATATATATATATATATATATATATATATATATATATATATATATATATATATATATATATATATATATATATATATATATATATATATATATATATATTAGGGCTGGGACTCGATTAAAAAAATTAATCTAATTAATTAGAGGCTTTGTAATTAATTAATCTAAATTAATCGCATTTTAATCGCACATCAATATTTGACCTGAGAACAGTGAGAAAATGTGTTTTCAAATGGATTTTGGTAAACGTCTTTAAGTACATGTTCTCAAGTACTGCACTTAAGTACAATTTTGAGGTATTTTTTACTTTACTCAAGTATTTCCAATTTCTAATACTTTTACTTCTACTCCACTACATCTCAGAGTCAAATATTACACTTATACTCGGCTAAAATTATTTGAAAACTTTAGTTACTAGTTACTTTGTAGATTTTGATTATTATTATTACAAAACATACAGTAACCACTTCAGCCCTATATCGGCCATTAGAAAATAGCCATCTACATGCATTGTGAGCTTGTAGATCTGCTATTTTCAAAAGATTTGAGTACTTTAACTGTTGGTACTTTAAATACATTTTGATACTTTTATACTTTTACTCAAGTACATTTTGAATTCCGGACTTTTAATTGTAACATAGTATTTCTACATTGCAGGTAGAGTGTGTTGTCACTGTTGTTTTATCGTCGTTTAATTAATTAATGAATAAAAATAATCCGCGCGCATGTGACCCGCACCGCATCGCCCCCCCCCCCCCCCCCCCCCTCTCCCGCGGGGCGGGGGTTCGGGGTGGCAGCCCAGCCAACATTATCAAGCAGGCTATCGGGTGCGCCGTCTTCATTCATGCTTTCATGCACTGCGTTGCCTGCGGTTTGTTGTTGTCTGAGACCAGACGAGACACATGCATGTTGCTTGGTGCACCGGGACAAACGGTCCGTCTGAAACTCGTCCCGTGAGAAACGTTCCGCGGGGCAAAAATAAGTGCGATTAAAATGCGTCAATTTTTTTAACGCGATAATTTTTCTGTAATTAATTGATCGAAATTAACGCGATAAAGTCCCGGCCCTAATATATATATATATATACTTTCTTGTTTTGGCTGTTTAAAAGATCTGTTGATATACCAAGCATAATTGAAGACATGAAGTAGTCAAAGGTTACAAAGTGGAGCCAGGTTGTGCTGAATGCGTCTCTTCTCTGTTTGGTTTGCAGTGGTGATGACAGCAGACAAAGTGTTGAAGGTATGAAGCTGTTCTGTTCATCTTATTATTAACATACAGTCTACTGTAAAAATCTAAAGGACCACTTCCCCCATTTTTAAGCTATATTCATATACAGTAAATGGAACCATTTTCTTACCACTTCAGAAACCCGCCTACCAGTGACATCACCGTTTGGCAGTTTTTTTGTGTTGCATGCTAACTGTCCATAAATACAAAGCCTGCAGTTTCTGTTAGCTTGGATTCCCCATCGATGATGTCACTGGTAGACGGGGTTCTGAAGTGTCCACAGCCCTCCTCTGAGACACAGACAGACATGGTGGCATATCATAATGAGCTGAGGTGAAAATGGATGAAATTGTCCTTTAATGTACAGTCCTTGGGGGATTATTATTACATTATTTATTGTGCTTTAATCCCTGTGTTTGTAGATCTGTGATTTTGGAGCGTCTAAGTTCCTGTCTCACACCACACACATGTTATTATGTTTGTAGATCTGTGATTTTGGAGCGTCTAAGTTCCTGTCTCACACCACACACATGTTATTATGTTTGTAGATCTGTGATTTTGGAGCGTCTAAGTTCCTGTCTCACACCACACACATGTTATTATGTTTGTAGATCTGTGATTTTGGAGCGTCTAAGTTCCTGTCTCACACCACACACATGTTATTATGTTTGTAGATCTGTGATTTTGGAGCGTCTAAGTTCCTGTCTCACACCACACACATGTTATTATGTTTGTAGATCTGTGATTTTGGAGCGTCTAAGTTCCTGTCTCACACCACACACATGTTATTATGTTTGTAGATCTGTGATTTTGGAGCGTCTAAGTTCCTGTCTCACACCACACACATGTTATTATGTTTGTAGATCTGTGATTTTGGAGCGTCTAAGTTCCTGTCTCACACCACACACATGTTATTATGTTTGTAGATCTGTGATTTTGGAGCGTCTAAGTTCCTGTCTCACACCACACACATGACGGTGGTGGGAACGTTCCCCTGGATGGCTCCAGAGGTCATCCAGAGCCTTCCTGTCTCTGAGACATGTGACACTTACTCCTACGGCGTGGTGAGTCCACTGTGTGTGTGTGTGTGTGTGTGTGTGTGTGTGTGTGTGTGTGTATGTGTGTGTGTGTGTGTGTGTGTGTGTGTGTGTGTGTGTGTGTGGTAACCAGACCTTTCGCCCCAAATCCCTTTTGCCCGTGTTTTTGAGCGGAACTTTTGCCCACTCCAGACTTTTCGTTGTTACTTATACCTATAGAGTACTGAGTACTTCTACCAGTAGAGTACTGATTGATACTGTTACTTATACCTATAGAGTACTGAGTACTTCTACCAGTAGAGTACTGAGTGATACTGTTACTTATACCTGACGATGACCTCTGACCCCTGGCCAGGTGCTGTGGGAGATGCTGACCAGAGAGGTTCCATTTAAAGGCTTTGAGGGTCTCCAGGTGGCCTGGCTGGTGGTGGAGAAACAAGAGGTAAAGGGTTAAGATGTAAAGGGTAAAGGGGTAAAGGGTTTGAGGGTCTCCAGGTGGCCTGGCTGGTGGTGGAGAAACAAGAGGTAAAGGGTTAAGGGGTAAAGGGTAACGAGGTAAAGGGTAAAGAGGTAAAGGGTAAAGAGGTAAAGGGTAACGAGGTAAAGGGTAAAGAGGTAAAGGGTAAAGAGGTAAAGGGTAAAGAGGTAAAGGGTAAAGAGGTAAAGGGTAAAGAGGTAAAGGGTAAAGGGGTAAAGGCTTTGAGGGTCTCCAGGTGGCCTGGCTGGTGGTGGAGAAACAAGAGGTAAAGGGTTAAGGGGTAAAGGGTAACGAGGTAAAGGCTTTGAGGGTCTCCAGGTGGCCTGGCTGGTGGTGGAGAAACAAGAGGTAAAGGGTTAAGAGGTAAAGGGTTAAGAGGTAAAGGGTAAAGAGGTAAAGGGTAAAGAGGTAAAGGGTAAAGAGGTAAAGGGTTTGAGGGTCTCCAGGTGGCCTGGCTGGTGGTGGAGAAACAAGAGGTAAAGGGTTAAGAGGTAAAGGGTTAAGAGGTAAAGGGTAAAGGGGTAAAGGCTTTGAGGGTCTCCAGGTGGCCTGGCTGGTGGTGGAGAAACAAGAGGTAAAGGGTAAAGAGGTAAAGGGTAAAGGGGTAAAGGCTTTGAGGGTCTCCAGGTGGCCTGGCTGGTGGTGGAGAAACAAGAGGTAAAGGGTTAAGAGGTAAAGGGTAAAGGGGTAAAGGCTTTGAGGGTCTTCAGGTGGCCTGGCTGGTGGTGGAGAAACAAGAGGTACGACTCACAGGCCCGCTCGGTTGTAGTGGTGGAAAGTAACTAAGTACATTTACTCAACTACTGTACTTAAGTAATTCATTTTGAAAATAGCAGATCTACAAGCTCTCAATAAGGATAATTCCTTTTAACAGGTCGTTCATGAAAGTCCTTGTGGTCTTGTTTCCAATGAGAACCTGTGAGCAATTAGGGGTTAAGAGTCTTGCTCAGGGACAAATTTCATTTCATCGACACATATGCTGGCCTGGCCGGGAATCGAACCTGTGGCAACCAGGGCCTCTGGCTCACTAGGCAGGCTCACTAACCACTCAGCTATGGCCGCCCCTCAATGGGTTGCGATGCGACGCATCGTGAGCTTGTAGATCTGCTATTTTCAAAAGATTGTATACATTTTAAAACTTATTAGTGCTTTCTACTTTTGGTACTTTAAGTACATTTTGATACCAATACTTTTGTGCTTTTACTCAAGTACATTTTGAATTCCAGACTTTTACTTGTAACAGAGTATTTCTACATTGCAGCATTGATACTTTTACTTAAGTAAAAACATTCTGTACTTTTTCCACCACTGCTCGGTTGTGATTGGATTTTGCTGCACCAATCAGGGCCCAGTATGCAAATATGTGGCGGGTTTATCACCAGAGGCATTTTTTTATCCACCTGCACGCACGCACGCACGCACGCACGCACGCACGCACGCACGCACGCACGCACGCACGCACACGCACACACACACACACACACACACACACACACACACACACAGGAACAATGTGATGCTCTCATGGTTTCCACTGAAGGAGTATTTATAGAATCATGATGTCAGCTCTGTGCTCTATGTAAGGTCTGGATTCACTGTGTGTGTGTGTGTGTGTGTGTGTGTGTGTGTGTGTGTGTGTGTGTGTGTGTGTGTGTGTGTGTGTGTGTGTGTGTGTGTGTGTGTGTGTGTGTGTGTGTGTGTGTGTGTGTGTGTGTGTGTGTGTGTGTGGACCCCTGCCCAGAAACCCCCCTGAATGAATGCTAGAGGCCTTTACTGAACCCTGAGGGTGGGGGGAGGGGGGGGGGGCTTTATGAGAGGTGGTGGATGATGGTTATATGGAGTGTGTGTTACCTGAATCCTCTCCACACACACACACACACACACACACACACACACACACACACACACACACACACACACACACACACACACACACACACACACACACACACACACACACACACACACACACACACACAGCTCAGAGAACATGATTCCTACACAACAGTGTTTTGGCTAAACTCCAAAATCTCTCCCTAAATAAACCCACTCAGTCTCTCTCTCTCTCTCTCTCTCTCTCTCTCTCTCTCTCTCTCTCTCTCTCTCTCTCTCTCTCTCTCTCTCTCTCTCTCTCTCTCTCTCTCTCTCTCTCTCCACGTGCACAGACAGATATTTTAGGAGTTAATCCCCAGAGAAAATGGTTTCCATGGACTGTTCTCCACAGCTCTGAACTTACTGTAGTCTCTACAATATGAACCTACTGTATGAACCTACTGTATGAACATACTGTAGTCTCTACTGTATGAACCTACTGTATGAACCTACTGTAGTCTCTACTGTATGAACCTACTGTAGTCTCTACTGTATGAACCTGCTGTATTTTGCTATACTGTAGTCTCTACACTGTGAACCTGTGTGGACTCATTCACTCTGTGCCTGTGTAGCATGGCTGCACTAGTGTGCACTAAGTAGTGTTCACTAAGTAGTGTTCACTAAGTAGTGTGCACTAAGTAGTGTTCACTAAGTAGTGTGCACTAAGTAGTGTGCACTAAGTAGTGTTCACTAAGTAGTGTTCACTATGTAGTGTTCACTAAGTAGTGTGCACTAAGTAGTGTGCACTAAGTAGTGTTCACTATGTAGTGTTCACTAAGTAGTGTGCACTAAGTAGTGTGCACTAAGTAGTGTTCACTAAGTAGTGTGCACTAAGTAGTGTGCACTAAGTAGTGTTCACTATGTAGTGTTCACTAAGTAGTGTTCACTATGTAGTGTTCACTAAGTAGTGTGCACTAAGTAGTGTGCACTAAGTAGTGTTCACTAAGTAGTGTTCACTAAGTAGTGTGCACTAAGTAGTGTTCACTATGTAGTGTTCACTAAGTAGTGTTCACTATGTAGTGTTCACTAAGTAGTGTGCACTAAGTAGTGTGCACTAAGTAGTGTTCACTAAGTAGTGTGCACTAAGTAGTGTGCACTAAGTAGTGTTCACTAAGTAGTGTTCACTAAGTAGTGTTCACTAAGTAGTGTGCACTAAGTAGTGTTCACTAAGTAGTGTGCACTAGAGTGCACGAGTATGCAGTATAGTGTCCAGCACTAACTGTGTGATTGTGTGTGTGTGTGTGTGTGTGTGTGTGTGTGTGTGTGTGTGTGTGTGTGTGTGTGTGTGTGTGTGTGTGTGTGTGTGTGTGTGTGTGTGTGTGTGTGTGTGTGTGTGTGTGTGTAGAGGCTGACCATCCCCACCAGCTGTCCGGCCAGTTTTGCAGAACTCATGAGGAAGTGTTGGCAGGCGGATCCTAAGGTAAGATGAACATAGCTCTAATGTAAACACTGTAGTTCTGTTTATGATGCTGAACACAGCTCTAATGTAAACACTGTAGTTCTGTTTATGATGCTGAACACAGCTCTAATGTAAACACTGTAGTTCTGTTTATGATGCTGAACGTAGCTCTAATGTAAACACTGTAGTTCTGTTTATGATGCTGAACACAGCTCTAATGTAAACACTGTAGTTCTGTTTATGATGCTGAACACAGCTCTAATGTAAACACTGTAGTTCTGTTTATGATGCTGAACGTAGCTCTGATGTAAACACTGTAGTTCTGTTTATGATGCTGAACACAGCTCTAATGTAAACACTGTAGTTCTGTTTATATGTACTCACTCACTGTGCTGAATGTAGCTCTACGTTCAGCACACGCCATAGCGGTGGGGAACCTCTGCTAAACTAAATATACATGAAGCAACTGGTGATGTGAGTGACAAGACGTTCTGGGAGGTTGACTCACTCATAGATTATGAGACGTTGTGGGAGGTTGACTCACTCATAGATTATGAGACGTTCTGGGAGGTTGACTCACTCATAGATTATGAGACGTTCTGGGAGGTTGACTCACTCATAGATTATGAGACGTTCTGGGAGGTTGACTCACTCATAGATTAAGAGACGTTCTGGGAGGTTGACTCACTCATAGATTATGAGACGTTCTGGGAGGTTGACTCACTCATAGATTATGAGACGTTCTGGGAGGTTGACTCACTCATAGATTATGAGACGTTCTGGGAGGTTGACTCACTCATAGATTATGGGACGTTCTGGGAGGTTGACTCACTCATAGATTATGAGACGTTCTGGGAGGTTGACTCACTCATAGATTATGGGACGTTCTGGGAGGTTGACTCACTCATAGATTATGGGACGTTCTGGGAGGTTGACTCACTCATAGATTATGAGACGTTCTGGGAGGTTGACTCACTCATAGATTATGAGACGTTCTGGGAGGTTGACTCACTCATAGATTATGAGACGTTCTGGGAGGTTGACTCACTCATAGATTATGGGACGTTCTGGGAGGTTGACTCACTCATAGATTATGGGACGTTCTGGGAGGTTGACTCACTCATAGTTTAGGGGACGTTCTGGGAGGTTGACTCACTCATAGATTATGAGACGTTCTGGGAGGTTGACACACTCATAGATTATGAGACGTTCTGGGAGGTTGACTCACTCATAGATTATGAGACGTTCTGGGAGGTTGACTCACTCATAGATTATGAGACGTTGTGAGAGGTTGACTCACTCATGGATTAGGGGACATTCTGAGTTATATCACACACTCATGCCATGTATGCCAGCCAGTCTGTAGAGAGTTCTGAATGCCTGGGATGTTCCTGCACGAGAAAAAAAGGACGCTCTGCTTCTAAATTCCGCCGCTTGGTGAACCCCCCAAGGTTGGTGCCCTGTGCTGCGCTGCTTTTATCCGCCAGATTGGGACGTTCACGCCATATTTTGCACCATTACGGTGCGTTCATCATCGGTGACGAGTGCCT
>NC_139942.1:58710272-58800272 GCF_963454915.1 Gymnoscopelus microlampas
AGGGTTACCCTAACCCTGACCCTGACCCTGACCCTATATATATCTAGGAAAAAGGAAAAAGAGTGACCCCCTGTTCACTTGTTATAGAGTACAGACTCGTTCATCCACTGGGTCGTAAAGTCATTTCTCTATGGAGAATAACATTGGGTCATCTTAGAATCGTCTCATATAAGAATTGGGGTCCAAAAATAAACAAGCTGCCTCAGCGATATTGTCAGGGAGGCTCTGTATCGTTTATATTATATATAGAGATATTGTCAGGGAGGCTCTGTATCGTTTATATTATATATATAGATATTGTCAGGGAGGCTCTGTATCATTTATGATAGTCAGGCACTCATATTTGATACAGTCTGTTTCTGGCGAAAATGTAACGATATGTAGCGATATTAAACACGTCTATGGGAATTCAGAACGGGGGGGGGGGAAACGCGACCCAAGTGTGTGACCACGTTTTTTTGTGTCATTTTGAGACAGAATGTGCCTAATACTTTTGCAATATTACGCAGGTAAATAAATGAAAAGTTTTTTATGTGGGGTTGAAAGGACATATCTTGGTCAACGTCTTGGTCAACTCCCAGATTCTTTACAGTGGCCCTGGAGGCCAAGGTAAGATGCCATCTAGGGTAAAATTATCATCGGCTAATTTGTCTCTAAGGCGCTTAGGGCCAAGTACAATAACTTCAGTTTTGTCTGAGTTGAGGAGTAGGTCATTCTGGGTCCATAACTCTGTATGTCTTTAAGACATGCTTGAAGTTTAGTTAGTTGATTAGTTTCATGTGGCTTCATCGATAGATTGAGTATCATCCCCATAACAATGGAAATGTATAGTGTTTCCTAATGATTTTTTCTTAAAGGAAGCATACATAGAGTAAATAGTGTTTGTCCAAGCACAAATCCTTGTCTGACTCTAATCGACGTATCTAACCTTTTCACATATTGAAGATTTATCGTTAACGTTTACAAACTGAAATCGGTCTGATAGAAAAGACTCAAACCAGTTCAGTGTGTCACCCTGAATGCCAACCAAGTGCTCTATAGTCTCTGCAACAAAATTTGGTGATCAATGGTATCAAATGCAGCTCTAAGGTCTAATACAACCAGTACAGAAAGGAGGCCGTTATCTGATGCAGCTCTAAGGTCTAATACAACCAGTACAGAAAGGAGGCCGTTATCTGATGCAGCTCTAAGGTCTAATACAACCAGTACAGAAAGGAGGCCGTTATCTGATGCAGTTAAGAGGTCATTTGTAACTTTAACCATTGCCGTCTCTGTGCCATGGAGTCCTCTGAATCCTGACTGAACACCTTCAAGTCACATGACTCTCTCTCTCTCTCTCTCTCTCTCTCTCTTAGTTATTCTCGCCCATGTCCATGGGTTCGTCCGGTTCCTTCTTCCGCTCCCACTCCCAGGAGTCCAACAGCTCCACAGCGGTCAGCAGTGCGGGGGTCAGCAGTGCGGGGGTCAGCAGTGCGGGGGTCAGCTGTCTGCTGCGGACCCTGAGCAACGGAGACACGGAGCGGGGGGGGAGCACCTGCGGCGGCAGCACCGACCGGGGGGCCGGCGGAGGCTCTATGGGGGGCGGGGACGCCGGAGGGAGGCTCCAGGCCATGCTGAGGGGCTTCCAGGGGGGCTTCGGACAGGAGGAGGAGGAGGAGGAGGAAGGCTACGAGGAGGACGATAACGACGGGAGCACGGAGGGGGGGCGCGGGGGGGCGGGGAGGGTGCAGGTGACCCTCCGCAGCTTCCCGGGGGGAGGGGGGATGATGGAGCGGGAGGAGAGCACCTCCTGGGAGGTGCCCCCCCAACACCTCCAAGGGGAGGGGGACAAAGGAGGCGTGGTGGTGGGGGGGGGAGGCGTCCAGACCAGCAGGGTGACCACCATCCTGAGGGGGTTCTCGGGGGGCTTCGGGGGGGAGGAAGAGGAGGACGAGGAGGAGGAGGACACGGAGGACACGGAGGGAGGAAGGGGCTGGGTGGGGGAGGTGGAGAGGCTGGAGGAGGGGGGTGGCGGCGGGGGGCTCCAGAACATGCTGAAGGGTCTCCAGAGCGGTCTGTCCCCGATGGGGGGCTTCGGGGACATGCTGTCCTCTCTGGACATGGACCACATGGTGGGCGGGGACATGGACATGAACCTGAACATGGGGGGGATGACCTCCAAGTTCATGGGTCACAGGAGCGAGGTCAGGGGTCAGGCCCGGCTGGTCCAGGGGTCGACGGCCAGGGGTCGCGACCTCAGCACCGAGGTGGTCAGCCAGAAGGTCAGCAGAGGTCAGGTGGGCGGGGTGCAGGTGAGCATGCGCTCCTCGTCCAATCAGAACTCTACGAAGAGCTGCAGCGTGCAGCGGCACGGAACCAAAGTCAACATGGCCGCCACGGCCGCTGCCTTGGAGGCCATGGAGCTGGGCTGGTCTGATGACAGCGACTAGGAGACACGCTAGGATACACGCTAGGATACACGCTAGGATACACACTAGGAGACACGCTAGGATACACGTTAGGATACATGCTAGGATACACGCTAGGAGACACGCTAGGATACACGTTAGGAGACATGCTAGGAGACACGCTAGGAGACACGCTAGGATACACGCTAGGATACATGCTAGGATACACGCTAGGATACACGCTAGGATACATGCTAGGATACACGCTAGGATACACGCTAGGTAAACGTTAGGATACACGCTAGGATACACGCTAGGAGACACGCTAGGATACACGTTAGGATACACGCTAGGATACACACTAGGATACACGTTAGGATACACGCTAGGATACACGCTAGGAGACACGCTAGGATACACGTTAGGAGACACGCTAGGATACACACTAGGATACACGTTTGGAGACATGCTAGGATACACGCTAGGATACATGCTAGGATACACGCTAGGAGACACACTAGGATACACACTAGGAGACACACTAGGATACACACTAGGATACACACTAGGAGACACACTAGGATACACACTAGGAGACACACTAGGATACACACTAGGATACACACTAGGATACACACTAGGAGACACACTAGGATACACACCGTCACTCCTGAGCAGTGTTGGCTTACAGGATTACCTTCTGAGAAAAGTAACTTGTTAGATTACTTTTCCGTTATGGACGATTAAAACCTATTTGTGAGGAACGACATTACGCAATATATCCTTTACAGCTCATTAGCATAACGTTTGGTTTAACATAAAATCATGAGCGCAGCCTAGCGGAGCGGTGGAGCTGTGCTGGGCTTCAACAAGGCATTGATTTTCTAATTACTTACTTACTCCTTTAACCTCTCTGTCTCTATCTCTACCATGTCACACAGAACCGTACTATAGGATAACTCTGTCTTTATCTCTACCATGTCACACAGAACCGTACTATAGGATAACTCTGTCTCTATCTCTACCATGTCACACAGAACCGTACTATAGGATAACTCTGTCTCTATCTCTACCATGTCACACAGGTGTGACAAATGAATGTATGCACATGAATGTAACACAAAAGCAAACCAGTAGTACCGTCAGCCGTGTCACGCTGAAAGTGGTGACCTATTGAATAGAATGATTACACAGACTGCTGTGCAGTTGACAAAGCATCGGTCACTGTTTTCTTTTAGTAACATCCGTGAACTCTCTGCTGAAAGACAGATACGAGCTCATTCATTTATCACAACGAGACGAACTGGGCAACATCTACTGTCGAGTCAGATGCTAGCCGAGGGAGATGCTAGCTGAGGGAGATGCTAGCCGAGGGAGATGCTAGCTGAGAGAGATGCTAGCTGAGGGAGATGCTAGCCGAGGGAGATGCTATCTTAGGGAGATGCTATCTTAGGGAGATGCTATCGAGGGAGATGCTATCTTAGGGAGGGGAGGCATGCGTTAATCCGACAGACCTTTTCTCCGACTATGTGGCATCCGCGTGCGGTTAGGGTTAGGGTGCGGGTTTGGTTCGGGTTTAGTATTGGAAACGTCGGAGCGCTGCGCTGTCGGAGGAATGCGCTGTCGGACTAACATACTGCACCCCTTAGGGAGATGCTAGCCGAGGGAGATGCTAGCTGAGGTAGATGCTGAAGTTGAAGTCAGATGTTGCCAACTAGTCACCTGTAGTACGACATGGGTGTGAAAATGTGTTGGTTTAGGACACGCACACACACACACACACACACACACACACACACACACACACACACACACACACACACACACACACACACACACACACACAAATACGTAGAAATGTGCAAACACACACACCAGCATCACACAGAGGCCAACATCAAAGGTACTTTAGATTTACGTAAGTGACTCCATTTACAAACACACTTTGTTTTGTGTTGGTTGTAGTTGAAACCGTTTCATTTAGTTTTTGTATTGAAGCAGATTGTACGCTTAGACCTGTGTGTGTGTGTGTGTGTGTGTGTGTGTGTGTGTGTGTGTGTGTGTGTGTGTGTGTGTGTGTGTGAAGACGCTTGGCATGCTGTCACAACGGTGTGCTTTATTTAACCACTTCAACCCCATACTTAGTTGATCAGATTCCCAAGGGCTCTACACAAGTGGTTCTCACATCTGTAAGGGTCCATTTGGAACCCCTATCAAGGAACCACGGGGGTCCCTGGACCCCACTTTGACACACAAATGATTTTCAACCTTTTTTCATGTGAAGGACCCTCACACAGTTTGCATTAGGACCACAGAACCCCTTTGGATCCACACTGTAGAAACCCTCAGTGTTCATTTAACTCTCAGAGCAACAGCAGGGGTCTTCAACAGGGGGTCCGGGACCCCTAGGGGGGCCGCCAAATATATATATATATATATGTTTTTTACATGAACCACTTGAACCCTAGCATCCCTATTTCCTGGGGAGTAACATGCCGAAAATAGACGATCTACAAGCTCATAACGGGTCGCAGCGCAACCTGTTGTGAGCTTGTAGATCGGATATGTTCATGAATGTGAGCCCTCAGAAGACGGATGCTATAGGGTTGTAGTCCTCTTAAAGGTGGATGCTATAGGGTTGTAGTCCTCTTAAAGATGGATGCTATAGGGTTGTAGTCCTCTTAAAGGTGGATGCTATAGGGTTGTAGTCCTCTTAAAGATGGATGCTATAGGGTTGTAGTCCTCTTAAAGATGGATGCTATAGGGTTGTAGTCCTCTTAAAGATGGATGCTATGGGGTTGTAGTCCTCTTAAAGATGAATGCTATAGGGTTGTAGTCCTCTTAAAGATGGATGCTATAGGGTTGAAGTCCTCTTAAAGATGGATGCTATAGGGTTGTAGTCCTCTTAAAGATGGATGCTATAGGGTTGTAGTCCTCTTAAAGATGGATGCTATAGGGTTGAAGTGGTTCAAAGGTAAAGATGGTGTTATGAAATGAATCAGTTGGAACGCGGCTCATAGTGACTCAGCACATCCTCACATTATATTATTATTATTATTATTATTATTATTATTATTATTATTATTATTATTATTATTATTATTATTATTATTATACTTTACTGGCTTGTAGAATGTTTTACAACTGTATTATTATGGATCTAAATTAGTCCTAAAACAATAAGCTTTGACTTAATTCTATGTGATCCAACGTGTGAATTTTTCTCTTGTTTTTTCGTTGGCATTTCCCTCTGTCTGTATATTTTATCATTTTTCAATAAAAGAAGAAAAAAAAGACACATTGATGACTTGTGGTCTGTTATTGACGCTGATGTTTTCTAGCCTGGCCTGACAGACTAATATCACTGCACGGACTATTTTATTTTGCAATGGCAGATTCGTCTGAAACAAGGCTTGATTTATTTCAGATTTATGTTTCATCATCCGCTAAAACGTATTAGCACTCTTGTGTTTCAACTGCCATGTTCAAACTGTGCAAAAATGAAAATGATGCTTTTTCAGGTGTTACAGCTAATACACCAGATGTTGTTGTTGATGAGGACAGCAGAGAAGAGACCATTTTAGAAGTAGGTTGTACATTAGACCACAGCCTGGAAGAGCCATTCCTTACCAAGGTGCTAAAGTACGTACCAGCAGGCTGAGGAACAGTTTCTTCCCACAGGCCATCAGGCTGTTAAATGACAGTGGAAAATGAAACGTGCAATAACTGTATTCTGCACCATGCACTTTCCTTAAACTGATTTGCCTGTGTTTGTTTATTTATTGCTTATGAGCGTTTTTAGGTTGTTTTATCATGTTTTATTGTTTTATTATTGGAGCTTCTGAGCGTAGGTTTTTCACATGTATGTACCTGTGCATCTAAGTGACAATAAAAGTGAATCTGAATCTGAAGTACCAACGTCTTAAGGATGCTATTATACAGCTTGGTCACAGATGTAAACTGCTTGTTCTGCCCTCTAATGGCAAGTGCTGCCAGAGCCACCTACTGGCATTTCAATGTATTTTATACAACAGGTGTACTGTATTGTCCTGATTAGGAGAAGCACACAGGTGTAAACGTGCTCTTGATTATGTGTGTGCTCTGATATTCCTCATTTCACCATTTCTTGTTGAGCCGTCCACATCATTGTCTGTAAGTGGGATTTGTTCCTTTTCTTATGACAGGAGACTAGTTTCTGATTTGTAGGCAACTGTGTAGAGTGTATTTCATGCATAATTGATGTATTGTCTCCGCCAGGCCGAAGGCATGGTGGAGAGTATGTTTTCGTTCCCGTCCCGCTGTGTCCCCCCCCCCCCCTAGCCAAGCTAACACTGGTCAAGCTCCACGTGACAATGCTTTTGATTGGCTAGAGGGACGCATGACGAAATAAAATCCTATAAATAGGTGTGTCACTTTGAAACATTGTTTACATGTTTCAAAGTGACATCAGTGCCATCAGCCAAGCTAACATTGGACATGTTAGCTTGGCTGATTGAACATGTTAGCCAAGCTAACATGTTCTAATCCTTAGATGTTCTAATCTAAGAATCAGAACATTTCTAGACTAGAAAATGTGCTCCTCGGAGCACAAGTCTCCGCCAGCAGACCCGTGCAATTTTAACCAAAGGAAATCACTTACCCTATCTTTAACCATAGTTTTCTAGAAATGTTCTGATTCTTAGATTAGAACATCTAAGGATTAGAACATGTTAGCTTGGCTAACATGTTCAATCAGCCAAGCATTGGTCAAGCTTCACGTGACATCACAATATGTAATATAAATAGGTAAGACAGGATTAATCAGGAACAGCACTTTCTTTTACGGTTACATGGCGGCTTTCCGACATGTCGCCTTTCCGACGTTAACGAACCCTATACCTAACCCTCACCCTAACCCTAACCGCACGCGGAAGCCACTAGTCGGAGTGGCGAGATGTCGGCATGGAAGACGGTTACCTTCTTTTACCACCTCGCCTGGCGGAGACCTGTGTTCCGAGGAGCACATTTTCTAGTTTTACATTCACTGTGTGTAGATTAACTCGGTGTGTTCACCTGCTTGCTTGCTTGTTTGTTTGTTAGTTTGTTACAGCCTGTCTTTTTCTTTCTTTTTCATAGTTTTACTCCATTTCTTGATGTACCAGTGTGACAATAAAACACAGGAGTTTGGACTCTATTTCCTGACTCCCATGTCAGTTTTTAAAGGAGTATCCTGAAACACTTATTGTTGAGTTTCCCAAGTCTGTGCATCTACTACTGTTTGTGTTCAAGAATGTCTTGTTTAATGTGAACGCAAATAAAGATGTTAAATGTGTGGAATGCTTCTATACATTGATCTCACACATTAATACATTGAAGTGATAGATTAGAGCACGGGTGGGCAACTTTGATGATGGAGAGGTACACTATATTTCCACACTCACTCCATTCTATGTCACACAAAAGTATAAAAAATAGCAGATCTACAAGCTCAAAATGTGTTGCAATGCGACACGTTTTGAGCTTTTAGATCTGAATCCAGAATAGTTTTTTGCTGTTTTTGAATTGGAATCCTGAAAAGAACATTTTTATTTAATTTCAAATGCATTTAGTTATGTTAACTTTATGAACTTCAATACAAATACATTGGACATACAAAATACAATATCATTGTAATACTAGTCATTAAGCTACAAATATAGTCATGTTTTCATGTTTGGAATTGTAACAGCTGAAATCAAACATATATCAGTATTCGATATATCCGATATTAACCTGCGGGCCACATTAATTGAAGGTGGGGGCCGCATATGCCCCCCCGGGCCGTCAGTTGCCCATGTCTTAATTGCACATGAACACATTGTATTGATCTCACACAGAGGAGCCAGTAGCTCAGAGCAGAGTCCAGAGTGCTGAGTAAACACTGGTGCAGGATAGACATGAAAAACAAACATCCAGCTCAATGTTCTAACCAAAATGCTTTGTTGATATGATAACATATGTTTTACTTGTAACATAAAACAAGTGACAATATTACGTATACAGAGACAACAGGTAAAGAACATCCTAACAATAATGAATAACAAGCAATAAAACAAACAATGAGACAATGCTAACAGTGATATGCAGCAGTTAGTGACTTAGTTCAGCCAGATGTCCATGGCTGTCCCTCAGTTGATGACAACTCCTCACATATTGTGCATGTTCTCCTAGAACATATTCTCTTATTCATGGTGGAATCACATTCTTAGTATTTGTCTTTCATTTGAGGGAAGAATGATGCTCTAATGTCTTTATATTTGTCACATTGTAACAGCTCATTACTGATCACATTAATTAACCACAAGTGTCCTCTTGTCTGGGGCCTGACCTTAACAGAAAACAGCAGATCTACAAGCCCAAAACGCCTCACACTGTGGGCTTGTAGATCTGCTTTTTTCGGCTAATGTTCCCCCCAGAATAGAGATGCGATGGTTCAAATGGTTAAAATAAAAAATGGTAAAAAAAAAGAAAATAATTCTTATCACACAAAGTTTTGGTGGCCCCCATGTAGTACCACTGAGGACCCCATAGGGGTCCCGGACCCCCTGTTGAAAATCCCTGACTTAAACCATTGTATACATAGCTGACCAGAGTCCCCAGAGGGATCTGTACCCTCCAGAGGGCAGAGGTTCTCAAAGTGGGGTCCGGGGACCCTCGAGGGTCATTGAGGGGGTTCCAGGGGGTCCACAGGAAAATCAGTTAATATAGCATCAACATCAATGGAACCACTTTGACCCTATGTAGCCTACATTGGCTTTATGGAAAATAGCAGATCTACAAGCTCACAATTTTTATTTTATTGTCTCCGCCAGGCCGAAAGGCATGGCGAGAGAGTATGTTTTACCCCCTGTCCGTCCGTCCGTCCGTCCGTGTGTGTGTGTGTGTGTGTGTGTGTGTGTGTGTGTGTGTGTGTGTGTGTGTGTGTGTGTGTGTGTGTGTGTGTGTGTGTGTGTGTGTGTGTGTGTGTGTGTGTGTGTGTGTGTGTGTGTGTGTGTGTGTGTGTCCATCAGTCCGTGTGTCATTCTGTCATTTTGTGAGCAGCTAATCTCCGGCACCGTTGGCTTGATCGCAACGAAACTGTGCACAAACACTCCCTGGATGCCAAAGCCGAACCTCTGCTCCAAATTTTTCACATGGGCCTTTTATAGCGCCACCAGGAGGCCGATTTGTGCAAAACACATTTTTGAACAGTACTCCTACATATTTTGGCCAAAAATCCCCCAAATCGGTACACAGTATCTCTATAGTCATTAAAAGAAACGGCTCATTTCAGATTTTTCATATTCCATCCTGATTGGCAAAAATGGTCTTTCAAAGTTTGCAGGAGTACTCAGTTTCGAACAAAATGCCTCAAATCATGAACAAAGCATGCAATTTATTTTTATAGCGCCACCAGGAGGCAGACTTATGTAAAACATTTTTTTTTATATTAATCCTTCATATTTGATCCAAAATTCCCACAAATCGGTACACATGATCTCATGGTCATGTGATCAAGACGGATCTGTTAGATTTTTCATATTCCATCCTGATTGGCTAACATTGACATGTAATGTTTGCAGGAGTGGCCCGTTTTGAACAAAATGCCGCAAATCATGAACGCAGCGTCCGATTGCGGTGAAACTTTGAACGCAAATTCACACTATGTTGAGGAACAAATGCCACCCTTTTAACATTGGCCTATTATAGCGCCACCAGCAGGTCAAATTTAGCAATACACAATTTTAGAACAAAATGCCTCAAAACATGAATGCAGTGTCCGATTGCCGGCCACGGCCTAGGAAAAAACGGCACCCTTTTCACATTGGCCTATTATAGCGCCACCAGGAGGCCATAATAACCTACCTGACCTGGTGGAGACTTGTGCTCCGAGGAGCACTTTTTCTAGTTGTATTTAATTTAATTTTATTTATATTATTATTTATTATATTATATTTTATTATCTTTGTCTCTACGTGAGGTTTCAGACAACGTCTGTAGGAGTCTGTAGTAAGACGTGTGTTTTGCAAACATTGCCCACAGTCTAAACAGTATAATATCAAAACATGTATAATCTGTACATTGAAACTATACAGACTATAGGATGCCAGGTCAACACATGATCACATGAACCTGGCTTCAGTATTTATAGTTTTATTAATGTCTTGATGTCTTCTTTCTGTTATCAACTTTAATGTTTTTGATTGATTGACCATTTTATGAGGCAAAACATGTAAAACAGCTCAGTTACATTTAAAATACTTTGTGGTTTGATCAACATGTGATTTGTTTTTCTTATTCAAAGTCAACCATTATTGATCTGTGTGTGTGTGTGTGTGTGTGTGTGTGTGTGTGTGTGTGTGTGTGTGTGTGTGTGTGTGTGTGTGTGTGTGTGTGTGTGTGTGTGTGTGTGTGTGTGTGTGTGTGTGTGTGTGTGTGTGTGTGTGTGTGTGTGTGTGTGTGTGTGTTTAGGAAGGCTATGGAGGGGTCATATCAGGACACAGTGTCATAGTACAGTGGCTGAAGGTATCAGAGCTTCAGACACAGAGCAGACAGTGAGTGAAGGTATCTTCAGGGACCAGACAGCAGGATGAAGATGGTTCTGTGGATGATTGTGACCTCTCTGTTCCTTCATGGTGAGTAGATCTAATCCTCCTCCTGATACCTGAGTGTTTGTTCAGTTACAGTGTTAAATAGCTCTATATTGTGATAGTAATCATTACTATAGAGTGTTTGTTCAGTAACAGTGTTAAATAGCTCTATATTGTGATAGAAACATTACTATAGAGTGTTTGTTCAGTAACAGTGTTAAATATATCTATATTGTGATAGTAATCATTACTATAGAGTGTTTGTTCAGTAACAGTGTTAAATAGCTCTATATTGTGATAGAAACATTACTATAGAGTGTTTGTTCAGTAACAGTGTTAAATAGATCTATATTGTGATAGTAATCATTACTATAGAGTGTTTGTTCAGTAACAGTGTTAAATAGCTCTATATTGTGATAGAAACATTACTATAGAGTGTTTGTTCAGTAACAGTGTTAAATAGATCTATATTGTGATAGTAATCATTACTATAGAGTGTTTGTTCAGTAACAGTGTTAAATAGCTCTATATTGTAATAAACATTACTATGGAGTGCCTGGGGTCATCGGGTGTTTCGGGTCTCGCAACAACATACACCCTCGCCCAGGTGACCCAGTCGGGGTTGAAGCAAACCACGCCTACTTAGGAGACCATTTGTAGGATTTGTGTACTATTTCGCCTCTAGTGACTCCAATTGAGATGTGTATCTTCCTATATTAACAATCTTTGGCTTCACGACCTGTTGTGAGCTTGTAGATCGGCTATTTTCAGTTTTAAATAGTTTAAAGTGTAAAGTTTAAATAGGGCTGAAGTGTATGCTTTGTAATAATAATCAAAATCAACACAGTAACTAGTAACTAAAGTTTTCAAATAATTGTTGTGGAGTAAAAAGTACAATATTTGCCTCTGAGATGTAGTTAGCCTGTATGGGACCAGACCAATCTGCGAGTGCAAAAAAAAAAATGCACTCTGCGATTTGGGTCTGGCACCGCTCCATAGAGAATCCATTTCCTGTTCCAGAAGACGTGCGTAACCAATCAGGGCCCAGTATTCGAATATGGGCGACTGTAATAGGTAGTTGGTTGTAGGTCTAACCAATTGCGTCGAGGGCCATTGTTTTGATCCCGCCCCTTGGGAAACAAAACGTCCTCATGGAAGCACCAGACTCATATCCACACAGTGATATAGTCTAGCTACGCCAGGCTAAGATGTAGTGGAGTAGAAGTAAAAGTATCGCTATTTGGAAGTACTCCAGTAAAGTCAAAGTACCTCAAAATGTTACTTAAGTACAGTACTTGAGTACATGTACTTAGCTACTTTCCACCTCTGCAAAACACACATTAACCACTTCAACCCTATACTTGTAGATCTGTACTTTATTAGTTTATTTAGACGGGACAATGAACATTAATGAACATTCAATGGATGTGAATTCAATCAGCTGAACATGATCTGGTGTAAATGTGGTCTATATGGCTTATAGTTATGAACAATATGCAAGTAAAAACAGATACATTCTACTAAAGTAAGCAGAATCATGAGTGACACAGACTGGTGTTTGCATAGGTAATCAAGAGCCCCAGATAGCTGTGAAGTCTAATTTACATTGCCTTTTGTTAACCTGGAGACACTAAGTCTAAAGTGATCAAAGAACTTGGTCAACAGCTGGTGGGGGATTCTCCCCCATCCCACCCGTTTGTTTGTATTCAAATGCGAATGGACAGTATAAAGGTGACTGATATGTGACTTGTGAAACTAGTACTGGTGAGCCGTCAGGCTGTCGGGGAGCTTATGCTCTCTGGCTCTCTGCTATATGCTATGCTGCTATGATGCTGAATAAACGCTGAATATGGAAACCTGGTCAAGACGTCTCGTCTCTCCTCTACTTTATTACAACTACCAGCCTGCTAACCGCAGTTTACTGCCTCATCTGACACGACATAAACATGCAGGATTTATCTAGAAGCTCATTTCCATCAGGATATGTTTGAATAGCCAAAGTATTAAAGGTTAAAGCGGTTCAAATGATTGTGACGTTATGTCCCCTGGAACCTCCCCAAGGACCCCTGGGGGTCCCCGGGCCCCACTTTGAGAACCAATGACTTAAGCAGGGACCCCCTCTACATTGTATAAAATTGTGTTTCAGATTTTGTTTTGTTTACTTGGTCTGCTCTTTTTCCCTCTACACCTATACCTCTTTGCCAAAAATAGCAGATCTACAAGCTCACAAGCAAAAATAGCCGATCTAAAGCTCACAACGCCTCGCAGCGCGAGGCGTTGTGAGCTTTAGATCGGCTATTTTTGGCTAAAGTTCTCCTCAGAAAAGGGATGCTAGGGTCCAAGTGGTTAATGTAGAAAAATAAATCATATCACACAAAGATTTGGCGGACCCCCTGTAGTAACTCTGAGGACCCCCTAGGGGTCCCGGACCCCCTGTTGAAGAGCCCTGATCTAAAGCTTGATGTAGCGCCCAAGTCCAATACTTGAGGTGCTATTTAAGTGTAGTGTCAAGAGTCCTATACTTTTGGCCCTATACTGGTTGCCGAGCGAGTTCTGACGTGTGCTCAATACAAACTGATGACCACCAGTGTCCGTTGAGTTAATAAACAAATGCTTTATACTTAGTAGCTTTCGTGCCATTCACTATAGCAC
Organism: Gymnoscopelus microlampas; assembly: GCF_963454915.1. Classification (NCBI taxonomy): domain Eukaryota; kingdom Metazoa; phylum Chordata; class Actinopteri; order Myctophiformes; family Myctophidae; genus Gymnoscopelus; species Gymnoscopelus microlampas. The sequence goes on from NC_139942.1 coordinate 58,723,900, forward strand.
ACAATAAATAATAACATAAATAAATGAACAGTCAAACGCACACAGACCTCCAGCTGTCATGTAACACAGTCTAAAACTGTTTGCCACTGGTAACACCTGCTGCTGATTACAGCCCAGTTAAATATCATCAATTAACAAACAATTATATATAAGGCTCAAATGGCTCTTACACTTCATTTAAAATGTATGGATGGTCACATGTCTGAGACATGTTTAAACATTGTTTTAGTTGTGTTTTAAAACTACACAAGGTGGGGCTCTATTCCATCTTATATATTGTGTGTGTGTGTGTGTGTGTGTGTGTGTGTGTGTGTGTGTGTGTGTGTGAGTGTGTGTGTATATATGTAAAAGTATAAAAGTATTGGCATCAACATATTTACTACTGTCATTGTGCATTATGTCCCATTTCACAAGTTCAAAATGTATTAAAAACATATTTAGAAAATAGCAGATCTACAAGCTCAAAGTGCTTTGGTAATTGGAAATGGGAAATACTCCAGTAAAATGGTAAATGGTGCATTTATATAGCGCTTCTATCCGAAGCGCTTTACATTGATTGTGCCATTAACCCATTCACACACACATTCATACACCGATGGCGGAGGAAACCATGCAAGGCACCAACCTGCTCATCGGGAGCAATTAGGGGTTCAGCGTCTTGCTCAAGGACACTTCGACACTAACTCTAGGGGAGCGCCCCAGCCCGGGATCGAACTGGGAACCTTGCGGTTTTCCAGTTCACTCTACCCGGCTACTCTACCCGTGAGCCACTGCCGCCCCAGTAAAGTAATAATTCCTCACAAGTGTACTTAAGTACAGTACTTGAGTAAATGTGCTTGGTTACTTTACACCACTGCTCAAGACTTTGGATAAGATGTTGTCCATCCATGCTGCATTGATGTTGGTACCATAGGAGAGAAACACATGATTTTATCAATAATTTAACTCTTGAGAGCATAAAATGAAACCAAATGGACCCTTACGGGTCTATAAGGGTCCATTGGTTACCAACTCTCCATCATTTAGCTGGGGACCATCTCAACCCCCTCAAGGACCACTGGTTGAGAAGCACTTGTTTAGAGGAATAGAAATGATGTCATTGTATTATGGTGTATATTATAGATGTTTCAATATTAATACCACACTGTGGATTTAAACATGCATACATACTGTATGTTAAATGTAGATTTATCTCTACATTCCCACAACAATAAACACAAAGAAATGGCATATTGTGGACATAGTTTGAACAGTATTTAATCATGATTAATTAATGTTTAAGCTGTGAATAATCTGATTAAAATGTGTAATTGTTTGACAGCCCTATTTTACACATTTTAAAAGCCTTTGAAATGGAACATTCTGCATTATGAGTACTTTTACATTTGGTACTTTAAGCACTTTTACTCAAGTACATTTTGAATACCTGACTTTTACTTGTATTTCTACAATATGGTATTGATACCTTTACTACAGAGTATTTCAACATTGTGGTATTGATACCTTTTCTACAGAGTATCTCTATATTATTGTGGTATTGATACTTTTATTACAGAGTATTCTACATTGTGGTATTGATACTTTTACTACAGAGTATTTCTACATTGTGGTAATGATACTTTTACTACAGAGTATTTCTACATTGTGGTATTGATACTTTTACTAAAGAGTATGTCTACATTGTGGTATTAATACTTTTACTCAAGTACTTCTTCCACCACTGGTTGGGCTCAAACTCATTCATTTGATCATGTTTCTCTTCAGCTCTCCAGGCTCTCCACACAACAGGTAAACAGACATCAATAAACACATAAATATTATAGATTGTAACCTAGAAGTTTTTCTTCTAATCAAAGTAATATAACTTTATTTAACTGTTTATTCTATTGTCTGTGTACAGAGTCTGGTGATGTCAGGTGGGTGGGAGGAGCCAGACACTGTGCTGGTAGAGTGGAGATGAAACACCAGGAAGAATGGAGACCAGTGAATCCTTTCCATGGTTACTGGAACCATAAGTCATCATCTGTAGTGTGTAGACAGCTGCACTGTGGCTCTGCAGTTTCTACAGAACTGAGAGATGGTTCTACAGCTCAACCTACATGGTATATTACATCTTACTGTGATGGAGATGAATCTTCACTGAGGGAGTGTGGAGCAGTGGAGTCTTTAACTTCCTCCTACAGTCTGGATCTGATCTGTTCAGGTAACAAACAATGACTTCAACAATGACACTAATCTATACTGTCTGTCTGTCTGTCTGTCTGTCTGTGTATGTGTGTGTGTGTGTGTGTGTGTGTGTGTGTGTGTGTGTGTGTGTGTGTGTGTGTGTGTGTGTGTGTGTGTGTGTGTGTGTGTCTGTCTCTCTCTCTCTCTCTCTCTCTCTCTCTCTCTCTCTCTCTCTCTCTCTCTCTCTCTCTCTCTCTGATCAGCTATTTTCAAATGTCTGATCTCATTCCATGTATATAGAGCTGAAGTGGGTAATTATTTCAAAATGTACAAATTTGTAAATAAAGTTTTTAAATAATTATAGTGGAGTAAAAGTATAATATTTGCCTCTGAGATGTAGTGGAGTAGAAGTAAAAGTACAGAAAATTTGAAATACTGCACTAAAGTAAAAGTACCCCAAAATTGTACTTAAGTACAGTACTTGAGTAAATGTACTTAGTTACATTACACCACTGCTCTTATTATCCCATTAAGTCCTGAATCAGATTCTACAAAATATCTTCTAAGTCAGTAGTTCTCACACTTTAAGATGTTTGAAAAATGTTCAAAAATAGCAGCGTGACGTGCTGTGAGCTTGTAGATCTGTTATTTTAATAACCAATGCTAACATGTAAAATGACACAGATGCTTTCCCAGTTTTAATGGGTTATCCCATTAAGGTGTTGTACTTAAGTACATACATGTAGTAATTGTATTACTTTAAATAAGCACATTTTCTGAAATGCTGTCTGTCTGTCGACTCAGATACTACAGGTAAATTCTCTCTCTCTCTCTCTCTCTCTCTCTCTCTCTCTCTCTCTCTCTCTCTCTCTCGTCAAGGACCCCCACAATATGCATTTGGCCACGGACCCCCATCTCAAAATATTTTGGCTTTAAAATATAAGATTTCCACACATTTTCAAGATTGTTCTAAAAATAGCAGATAGCGCAGCACTCTGTGCCGTGCTATGAGCTTGTAGATCTGCAATCTGTAGTGGACACACACACACACACACACACACACACACACACACACACACACACACACACACACACACACACACACACACACACGTGCACTCAAATACTCAAATACCTTGAGTAAAAATACTTCAGAGTACTCAAAATGAGTAAAAATACTTAAAAGTACTCAAATGAGTAAAAATCACTTTATTAATCACTTAATAAAGTGATTAAAAATACTTTCAAGTAAATTGAGTATCAATACTTAAGAGTGCTTCAAATGAATAAATAATACTAATACAAATACTCTTTTAGTACCGCCTCAATACCAGTTTGAATGCCAGCGCCCACACATCAAATAGATTTGTACCAACTGAATGACAGCACACACTCATCAAACAGAGTAGGCACCGCTTACTCACACTGGGTGTGATTTTTAACTTGAATCTTTGCTTCTGGGGGTCCCTGGTACACAACAATTTCAAATGTTTTTTTTTCTGGGTCCTTGACATGAAACATTTAGAAGCTCGTAATGGGTTAACAGCTCTTTTGAGATGTTTAAATGTTTGTGAAATCTGCTCTTGGGTTTGATTTGTTTTCTATAAAGATCTCCACAATGATGTTTCCATGTATCTCCATTTTGAATGGATTGTTCATTTTTATATTTCTCATGTGACCCCAGAGACTCTTCAATTCATTGTAATTGGTCTGTCTGTCTGTCTGTCTGTCTGTCTGTCTGTCTGTCTGTCTGTCTGTCTGTCTGTCTGCCTGTCCGTCCATCTGTCTGTGTCCCCCCCCCCTCTCTCTCTCTCTCTCTCTCTCTCTCTCTCTCTCTCTCTCTCTCTCTCTCTCTCTCTCTCTCTCTCTCTCTCTCTCTCTCTCTCTCTCTCTCTCTCTCTCTCTCCAGAGTCTGTAGGGTTGGTGAATGGGACTAGTCCATGTTCAGGCAGAGTGGAGGTGAAGTCTGATCAGTCGTGGGTCTCAGTGTGTGAAGGTGACTTTGACCAGCAGGATGCAGAGGTGGTCTGTAGGGAGCTTGGCTGTGGGGCTCCTTCAGTCCTCCAGGGGGCGCTCTATGGAGAAGTGACGGCTCCAATGTGGACCAAAGAGTTCCAGTGTGAAGGCAACGAGTCTGTTCTCCTGGACTGTAGAACCTCAGACTCAACTAGAAACACCTGCTCACCTGACAAGACTGTTGGACTCACCTGCTCAGGTAAAAGACAAACTACACTTTAGCTTTGATTATTAGTTTACAGTCAAAGTAATATTACTGTTTTAACCACTTAACCCTTTAAGACCGGGAACGCATCTGTGTAACCACTTTAACCATTATGTTTATACTTTGACTATTCAAAAATAGAAGATCTACAAGCTCATAGCGCGGCGCCGAGTGCCGCGCTATGAGCTTGTAGATCTGCTATTTTTTGATCTTGAAAATGTTTGCAAATCTTTGAATATACATTTTTAACTCATATTTGCTTCTGGGGGGTCTCAACATACATTTAAAAGAAAAACAATGATTTAGAAGACATTTGCACAAAAATACAAATATACATGTATTGATTTTTTTTTTTGATTGAATATTTTATTGAACAAGCATTTGTAGGATGGTACAAGTACAGTCACATAAGAAAAAGAACAAGCAGTACTGCACAAGTACATACAACAAAACTGTCCAAAAGGAACACTCCAAAAAAGACCTTGCGGCCTTGTTTCCGTTGAAGGTCCTTGGTGCTCAATTCAAAGACATATAAAACATTTAATATCATCACAATTTTAAAAACATTTAATATCATCACGTTAATAATAATTAAAAAACAAAACAAAACTATTAAGAACAAGTGGGGGGGAAAGAAATTGGGAAATGGAAAAGACTATATGTAAAAAATGGGGGGGGGGGTTAACTTAAAGGCCGGGGGTTGATCACCTCTCGCCTGTTTAAGGTAGCAGTGGTAACTACTACCTCCGCCTTTGGCCTCCTGAGAGGTGAACCTTCAGAGCATTCTTGAAGGATATCAGCGAGCTACAAGTCTTAAGGGAAGGGGGCAATGAGTTCCACACTTCAGTGGCAGTGCTATAGAAGGAGAATTTACCCAAGTTTGTATTGTGGGTGGGTGGTATCAGATCGTTGTTAGCCCTCCCTCTAGTATTGTGGTTGTGAGTGATTTTTTGGAGGTAATTAGACAGGTATGCGGGTACTGCAGGGACTGAGGGCAGAGTTGCATTGACTATCTTAAAAGTCAATCCCATTTTTAGTAGTTTAACCCTGTCTTCTACCTTGAGCCACCGTAGACTAGCAAAGTGTGTGGGAAAAAGGTGGGTCATCGGCCCCAGGCCGAGAAGTAGTCGGATCAGTTTGTTTTGTGAGGTTTGGAGCTTAATCTTTAGTGGCATTTTGATGTTGGAGTACCACGAGGTGCATGCATAATCAAAGAGGGGCTGAATGAGGGCCCCGGCAAGGGTCCTGAGGGCATTATTGTTGACAAAAGTGGACATTCTGCCAATATATCTTGTTCTTTGATTAACTTTTTTGATCACCTTTGTTGCCATGCTATCACCAGACAGGTATTTGTCAAGTATACATCCCAAATAGATAATCTCATCTTTGCTAGAGATTACTGTGTCATCAACTTTGACCTTGAAATCGTCTACATTTATCCCACTTAAAGAATGTCTGGAACCAAAAAGAATGGATTCTGTTTTACCGAGGTGTAGTGATAGTTTGTTATCGGTAAGCCAGGTACGGATTTTGGTGACTTCCGAGCTGAGAGCTTCCTCGACCTGCAATTTGTCCTTTCCCGAAATCAGGAGTGCTGAGTCATCAGCGAACAGAAACAACTTGCAGTTACAGGCAGCACTCATGTCATTAATGTACAAAAGGAACAGTAACGGCCCTAGAATGCCTCCCTGAGGGACACCGCAACTCACAGGGAGGGGCGAGGACATGGTTCCGTTTATATCAACCACCTGTTCTCTTCCCTCTAGGTAGGATTCCATCCAGTTTAATGATATATACAAATATATATACAAAGATTACAAGATATAGATCTACAAGCTCATAGTGTGGCACGCGGTGCCGCACTATGAGCTTGTAGATCTGCTATTTTTGAATAGCCAAAGAGATCCTAAAATGACACAATGCTTTCCTGGTCTTAATGGGTTAAAACCTACATTTAGTTGACTGTATTCCCCAGGGCTCTATACTAGGCCCACTCCCGTTTTCACTCTAAAATAGCAGATCTACAAGCTTGTATTGTGATGAGTTGTGAGCTCACAGATCGTCTATGTTTGCAGACAGTTAACAGTAGAATAGGGACACTACAGTTCTTAATGCTTATTCTATTGTCTGTGTACAGAGCCTGATGCTGTCATGTTGGTGGGAGGAGCCAGTCACTGTGCTGGTAGAGTGGAGATGAAACACCTGGAAGAATGGAGACCAGTGTATTCTTATGCCTGGAGCCATAAGTCATCATCATCTGTAGTGTGTAGACTGCTGCACTGTGGCTCTGCTGTTTCTACAGAACTGAGACGTGGTTCTACAGATCAACCTACATGGTATATTAGATCTACCTGTGTTGGAGATGAATCTTCACTGAGGGAGTGTGGAGCAGTGTGGTCTCATACTTCCTCCTACAGTCTGGATCTGATCTGTTCAGGTAACAAACAATGACTTCAACAATGATACTAATCTATACTGTCTGTCTGTCTGTCTGTCTGTCTGTCTGTCTGTCTGTCTGTCTGTCTGTCTGTCTGTCACAATACGTCAGCTTGTAGATCAGCTATTTTCAAAAGTCTGATCCCATCACATGTATATAAAGCTGAAGTGGGTAATTCTAGTAACTAAAGTTTTTAAATAATTGTAGTGGAGTAAAAGTATAATATTTGCCTCTGAGATGTAGTGGAGTAGAAGTAAAAGTACAGAAAATTGGAAATACTCCACTAAAGTAAAAGTACCTCAAAACTGTACTTAAATACAGTACTTGAGTAAATGTACTTAGTTACTTTACACCACTGCTCTTTTTAATCCATTAAGACCAGGAACGCATCTGTGTGTCATTTTAAGATTTATTTGGCAATTCAAAAATAGCAGATCTACAAGCTCATAGCGCGGCACCAAGTGACGCGCTATGAGCTTGCAGATCTGCATTTTTTTTTTAATCGTGGAAAGTGTTTGCAAATATCTATATATATATATATATATATATATATATTGTGAAGACTGAACCAAACCAACACTCGGAGACAGTATGTGCGAAGGCCTCGCTGGGCTTTTTATTAATGAATACGGCACGCTCACGGGTTTCCAACCCGGTGCCGTCTAGTTATACGTTTCAAATCATAAATCCAACACTCAAATCATAACACTACCCAAACGTGGGTTCAGTGAGCAATACTAGTCTGTGCGTAATCCTCCGCCCGCTCTCTGCGGGGGATCCTTTGTCCACAGGCGCTCTGCGCAATTTACACCAGGTCCTAGGTTGCCTATAACAGAGAGATACAGGTATTAGACTCCGATCTATATAACACCAGGTAAATGAGGAGGAGGATAAGAAGTGGGGGGTCGCTTACCGCCTGTGCACCTGTCTGGCCAGCGTGGAGAGTCAGTCCATACTGAGGCAGAGACGGTGCTTTTACATTGTTTGTGCGCTCCCCAGCTGGGTGCCACGGCTGCGCTCACTTCAGGCTGATTCCACAGGTAGACGGGCAGGTAACGCCCGTCGATGACGCAGCCCAGCTGGGGGCGGGGCCTGGCTGGCCATGCACCGCCTCTGTCCCACTGACTCTCCCTGCTGAGGTGCTTACCTGGCAGGCTGTTGCCTAGCGACGCCCCACATATCCCCCCCCTAAGCTCCGTGCCTGGGTCGGGAGCTTCACTTCTTTCCTCGTACAGCCTCGAGAGGGCGTCGGCGTGGGGAATCTCTTTCCCTGGACGGTGTTCCACGGTGAAGTGGTAGTCTTGGAGCTCAAGGAACCATCTGGTGACCCGGTCGTTTCGGTTCTTGTTCCTGGCCATCCACTTCAACGGGGCGTGGTCCGTGACGAGCGTGAAGGTCCTCCCCCACAGGTAGTACCGCAGGTGGTGAATGGCCCACTTCACGGCGAGGCACTCTTTCTCCACCGTGGCGTAGTTTCGTTCATGTTTGAGGAGTTTCCTGGAGATGAACGTGACCGGGTGCTCGTCTCCCTCCACCACCTGCGCCAGCACGGCTCCGACTCCGGTGCCGGACGCATCGGTGTGGAGGAGGAACGGCTTCTGGAAGTCCGGGGCGATCAGCACCGGTTCCTCGCATAGTGCAGCCTTCAGCGTGACGAACGCCGCCTCAGTCTCCGCTGTCCAAGCGACGTGGTGGGGCAGGCTCTGGCGCGTCAGCTCATATAGGGGTGCTGCAATAGTAGCGTAATTTTTAATAAACTTTTGATAATATGAGATTAGACCCATGAATGATTTTACTTGCTTCTTAGTAGCGGGCCGGGGCCAGTCCCGGATCCGCTCCACCTTTCGGACCTGGGGCTTCACACACCCTCGTCCGATGGTGTATCCAAGATAGTCAGTCTCCGCTAGACCCACCCGGCACTTCTTGGCGTTAGCGGTGAGGCCGGCTCGTCTTAGGGCGCCCAGGACGGCGTCGAGGTGCAGGAGGTGCTGGGACCAACTAGGGCTGTGTATGACGATATCGTCAAGGTACGCGGCAGCATAGTCCCGGTGGGGCCGCAGGACCCGGTCCATTAGCCGCTGGAAGGTTGCGGGGGCGCCATGGACTCCAAACGGCAGGACGCGGTACTGGAAGAGGCCCTCGGGGGTGGAGAACGCCGTCTTGGCCTTGGCTCTCTCCGTCAGGGGCACCTGCCAGTACCCCTTCGTTAGGTCCAGTGTACTGACGAAGCGGGCCGGTCCCAGGCGCTCGATCAGCTCATCGACTCGTGGCATGGGATAAGCATCGAAGGCCGAGACTTCATTCAGCTTCCTAAAGTCATTACAGAATCTCAAGGTCCCGTCAGGTTTCGGCACGATCACAATTGGACTGGACCAGGGGCTGTGGGACTCCTCTATTACGCCGAGTTCTAACATCTTCTTCACCTCCTCTTTGATGGCCACTCTCCGGGCCTCCGGTATCCGGTAGGGCCGCTGGCGCACTATTTCGCCGGGGTTGGTGCGGATGTCATGGCGGATGGCGGTGGTCCGGCCGGGCAGCTCGGAGAAGATGTCGTCGTTGGGCGCCAGCAGCTCCTTCAGGTCCTGGCGCTGCGACGGGGCCAAGTCATCTCCTGTCGGCACGGCGGCGGGGGTCCGCAGAGAGGTGGTGGCCAGTAGGACCGAGGAAGGCAGCGGGCCCGCTGTGTGCCACTGTTTTAGAATATTCACGTGGTAAATCTGGTGGCCTTTGCGCCGACCCGGCTGCCTCACTCGGTAGTCGACAGGGCCTACTTTCTCCACCACCTCGTAGGGCCCTTTCCACTGGGCCAGGAACTTGCACTCGGAGGTGGGGACCAGTACCAACACTTTCTCCCCGACCTGGAACTCCCGGAGCTTGGCCCCCCGGTTGTAGGTGCGGCACTGGTCCCTCTGTGCCTGCTCCATATGCTGGCGGACCAGTGGCCAAATCTTCTTTGCTCGTGTTTGTAGCTGCGCGACATGGTCGATTACACTCCGGTGGGGAGACGGCTGGCTTTCCCAGGCTTCCTTGGCGAGGTCCAACAGGCCGCGCGGTCTCCTCCCATACACCAGTTCAAACGGAGAGAACCCTGTGGAAGCCTGGGGCACCTCTCTGATGGCGAACAGGACGTAGGGAATTAACTGGTCCCAGTCCTTGCCATCAACATCAATTAACTTTTTCAACATTTTTTTTAGAGTCTGGTTAAACCGCTCCACCAGTCCGTCAGTCTGGGGATGATACACCGATGTGCGTATGCGTTTCACTTTTAGCCAGCGGTACAGTAGTGTCATAACTCGAGACATAAAACAAGTGCCCTGGTCCGTGAGTACCTCGTTCGCAATTCCCACCCGACTAAAGAGCATTAACAGTTCGTGCGCAACAGCCTTGGCTGACGCGGTGCGTAATGGTATGGCCTCTGGATAGCGGGTGGCATAGTCCACAATGACGAGAATGTAACGGTGGCCCCGGGCGGACTTGGGGAGTGGGCCCACAATGTCCATAGCTAGTCGCGAAAACGGCACATCGATAATCGGCAGTGGTACAAGGGGGTTACGTTGTGAGGGACGGGGAGACATTTTTTGACATTCCGGACAGCTCTTGCAAAAATCCTCCACAGCCCGTTTCACCCCGGGCCAATAGAAGCGAGCCAATATGCGATCATACGTTTTCTTCACCCCCAAGTGGGCCCCGAACTGGTGAGTGTGGGCTAAATATAGAACTCGAGTGACATACGGTTTCGGCACCAAGAGCTGTTCCACTAGCTCTTCCCCGCTAACTAACACGGCCCGATATAACAATCCATTTTTCACATTAAAGTAAGGCGACACAAGGTCACTCACCCCCTCGTTCTTGCGTCCGTCTATGGCCACGACGTGCTGCCTGGCCATATCTAGGTTCGGGTCTGTCCACTGAGCCGTGGCGAACTCTCCCCCCCGGGACGAGGCGGCTTCCTCTGGGAGTGGGAACTCTGCGAACGGGCCCGCGCGCTCGTCTTCCTCGAGCGTCATCTCCGCCAGGGCGCGAGCTTCTCCTCTCTCTTCACCCGCGGCTGCCTCTCCTCCTGTGGAGTCGCCGCTGGGGGAGGCGTCGCTGGGACCTCCGAAGGCGGGGCAGGCGGGCCGGCCAGGAGTCGAGCTGAGCTGTGGCCGTCGGCGGTGGCGGCTGCGGAGCGGTGGTCGCGTCAGGCCGGCCCCCCAGTATCGGGCGAAGAGAGGGCAGTCCGAGCCAATTAGAAGCGGCACGGGGAGGTTGGGCACCACCCCCGCTGGTACCACGGCGTTTCCCCGGGGCGTCTGGATGTGAATGCGGCTCACCGGGTAGCGGCGCAGGTCACCGTGGACACACGTGACCGGGACTGTGGCTTCGTCTATTGGCCCCTCCAGGGCGGCGTGGACTAATGTAACGGCGCTCCCCGAGTCCAGGAGAGCGTGCGTGTCGGTCCCTTCCACCTTCACCGGCAGCGTAGTCTGGCGCTTCGGGCCACTCCCCGAATGGAGGCAGGCGCGGTCTCCGTCGGCGCTGGAAGCCGTGGGCATGGCGACGTCTCGGTCCCAGAGGTCCGGGCAGCTGCGCGCCAGGTGGTCCTGCTTGCCGCAGACGTAACAGCGTCTGGCCGGTAGGCCTCGAGCAGGCCGGTCGGAGGCCGAGTTCCTTCGTGGGCGGGGAGTGCGGTTGGGCGGCGGCGTCCTCTTCCGCTCACGGCCGGGGCGCTCCTCTGGACTTCCACGGGGCGGGTCGGGCTTCGTGGCTTTTAGCATCTCCGTGCTAACCTGGTGGTTCTCCAGGAGTGCCACCAGTTCCTCCAGTGAGCTGGGGCTGACTTGAGCGGCGTACTTCCGTGCATCAGGCGGCAACGATCGGATGCATCTATCTATCACCAGGCGGTCAATAGCGGGGGGATCTCCCCCGATGGTCAGCCAGCTGTGCGTCACTCTTAGCAGGGCGGCTACCTGCGGTCGGGGAGACTGGGCCACCTGGTAGGCCCAGTTGTGAAACCTCTGGGCCCGGGCGGGTAGGCTGTAGCCGTGGGTGGCCAGAATCGCGGCTTTTAGTTTTGGAAAGTCCCGGGCGTCAGCCATCGTCAGGTCCCTGCATGCGCGCTGGGCTTCGCCGGTTAGGAAGGGCGCGAGGAGGGAGGCCCAGTCGGCCACCGGCCACCTTTCCCGAATGGCGGTGCGTTCGAATACTTCCAGATATGCTTCGACATCGTCGTCCGGAGACAATTTGGTGAGTACATCGCCCGGTGCCCGTGTAAGGACGGTGTCCCGGGTCATTTTATCCATTAACTTTTGCACCGCTGTTTGTAGCTCAGTCTGGCTCTTGAGGAGCGCGGTGAGTGCCTGCGCATGCTCCATAATCAGAGGTGTTGGCGTGGATCAGTCTATACCCGTATTCTCCACCACTTGTGAAGACTGAACCAAACCAACACTCGGAGACAGTATGTGCGAAGGCCTCGCTGGGCTTTTTATTAATGAATACGGCACGCTCACGGGTTTCCAACCCGGTGCCGTCTAGTTATACGTTTCAAATCATAAATCCAACACTCAAATCATAACACTACCCAAACGTGGGTTCAGTGAGCAATACTAGTCTGTGCGTAATCCTCCGCCCGCTCTCTGCGGGGGATCCTTTGTCCACAGGCGCTCTGCGCAATTTACACCAGGTCCTAGGTTGCCTATAACAGAGAGATACAGGTATTAGACTCCGATCTATATAACACCAGGTAAATGAGGAGGAGGATAAGAAGTGGGGGGTCGCTTACCGCCTGTGCACCTGTCTGGCCAGCGTGGAGAGTCAGTCCATACTGAGGCAGAGACGGTGCTTTTACATTGTTTGTGCGCTCCCCAGCTGGGTGCCACGGCTGCGCTCACTTCAGGCTGATTCCACAGGTAGACGGGCAGGTAACGCCCGTCGATGACGCAGCCCAGCTGGGGGCGGGGCCTGGCTGGCCATGCACCGCCTCTGTCCCACTGACTCTCCCTGCTGAGGTGCTTACCTGGCAGGCTGTTGCCTAGCGACGCCCCACAATATATTTAAACGTATATATATCGGTGCTCAAACGTTTTCATGTCAACGACCCACAAAATTATTATGCATTTGGCCACGGACCCCCATCTCAAAACATGTTGTTCCAGGGACCCCCCAGAAACAAATATGAGTTAAAAATGTTTGCTTTAAAAATATATATATTTAAAGATTTGCAAAAATGTTCACGATTATTCAAAAATAGCAGATCTACAAGCTCATAGCGCGGCACTTGGTGCCGCGCTATGAGCTTGTATATCTGCTATTTTTGAATAGTCAAAGTATAAGATAATAAATAATGGTTAAAGTGGTTAAAATGTAAAATGACACAGATGCTTTCCCGGTCTTACAGGGGGGGGGGGGGGTAATGAGATTGTGAACGTCTTTAACGTTTGTGAAGTAGTTTGACAGGTACATGACACACTCTATCTGTAGCTGGGGGTCCATAATAACAGTCACACTCTATCTGTAGCTGGGGGTCCATAATAACAGTCACACTCTATCTGTAGCTGGGGGTCCATAATAACAGTCACACTCTATCTGTAGCTGGGGGTCCATAATAACAGTCACACTCTATCTGTAGCTGGGGGTCCATAATAACAGTCACACTCTATCTGTAGCTGGGGGTCCATAATAACAGTCACACTCTATCTGTAGCTGGGGGTCCATAATAACAGTCACACTCTATCTGTAGCTGGGGGTCCATAATAACAGTCACACTCTATCTGTAGCTGGGGGTCCATAATAACAGTCACACTCTATCTGTAGCTGGGGGTCCATAATAACAGTCACACTCTATCTGTAGCTGGGGGTCCATAATAACAGTCACACTCTATCTGTAGCTGGGGGTCCATAATAACAGTCACACTCTATCTGTAGCTGGGGGTCCATAATAACAGTCACACTCTATCTGTAGCTGGGGGTCCATAATAACAGTCACACTCTATCTGTAGCTGGGGGTCCATAATAACAGTCACACTCTATCTGTAGCTGGGGGTCCTTAATAACAGTCACACTCTATCTGTAGCTGGGGGTCCATAATAACAGTCACACTCTATCTGTAGCTGGGGGTCCTTAATAACAGTCACACTCTATCTGTAGCTGGGGGTCCATAATAACAGTCACACTCTATCTGTAGCTGGGGGTCCATAATAACAGTCACACTCTATCTGTAGCTGGGGGTCCATAATAACAGTCACACTCTATCTGTAGCTGGGGGTCCTTAATAACAGTCACACTCTATCTGTAGCTGGGGGTCCATAATAACAGTGACACTCTATCTGTAGCTGGGGGTCCATAATAACACTCTATCTGTAGCTGGGGGTCCATAATAACAGTCCATGGAACTGTTTAGTGGGAGATAAAAGAAACTCTGGGGAGGGGGTCCCCGGATGTGGAGTTAGTGGGGGCCTTACTGGAGAGTGAGTCCTACAGTGTTAATTATAATTACACCGATGGGACATGAACCCACACAACCAGCTACCTCCGCTTTGTCTGATTGGCTTGAAATTTCACCCAGAACAGTATTTTATTATGTTGACCAAACTTGGTGTAATGTTAGACACCACATTATTCAAATCATTAATGTTTATTGTTCATTCCTAGTGAGCAATACTGTCTTCTATCCCTTATAAACACTCAGGAAATACTACAGTTATTTTAGGTTACAGTAAACATCTTTATTCCTCCATAGACCCTCCAGAAAAACCCTCAGTATCAGTGGATCCACCAGGAGAAGTTGTTGAGGGCAGCAAAGTGACTCTGACCTGCAGCAGTGATGCCAACCCACCAGTAGACACCTACACCTGGTACAGAGACATCAGATCTATCTCCACTGGTCCTCAGCTGGTGAAGGACCATGTGTCTCCTGCAGACTCTGGACAGTATGTCTGTCAGGTGACAAACACACATGGATCACAGAGATCATCACCATACCATCTAGATGTTCAGTGTAAGTGGACTAAACTTTTTAGGTTTTTTATTTCTCTTCTTTCTTTTTATTTGTTGAAGCGTGTTTAGGTTATGTTAGGAGGGATTTGTGAACACATTATTGATTGTTTGTTTATTTATTTTGTTTGTTAGGGAAAGAAGCAGGGACAGTATTTCAATCCCGAAGTGTATTATTTTATTTATCATTTACTTTGTCAATTATTCATATGTGGCTGCTGAATATAAAGTAATTCAGCTAAAAACATACCGATCCCGTTGTTTTTCCTTTAGTATTTTTCATATTCCATTCCGATTGGCTATGATTGCCATCTAAAGTTTGTGGGAGGGGCCTGTTTAATACATTTCATTCCATTGAAGTGACTTGACTTTACACTTGGTTTTATTACCTTAGTAAAGCTTTTCATAAAGACTTTATGTTTTCAGTCACTAGTTTCAAGTCTTCTTTATGAGTTTCTGCCTTCATTCTTTCTGTTGATGATAAAGCAGGTTATGCTTTCAGGGCTTGTGATTGGTTCTACTGAGTGAAGACCCACCCCTCGCTGGGTGTGGTTTCACTCACTGAACTAGAGGCTTCAAAATGTGTCTGTAGAAACCAATGGCTGACGCCACGGCTCTTAGTCGAGGTTGTTTACAGTTTATGAGCTGGTCCCTTGTTGGTGAAGGTTACTATGTCACCAAATCACCATGGCAACCGTGTTTGTTTTCTGCTGTACAGCTAGACAGGTTCCATGTACTGTTTACACTCAAATTCATTAATTTGATATGTTTTCTCTTCAGCTCTCCAGGTTAAACCAACAGTCCACACAGCAGGTAAACAAACATGAACAAACAACTAAACATCATTGTAATCTAAAAGGTTTTTCCTTTAATCAAAGTCATATTACCTTTGTACTGTTTATTCTATTGTCTCTGTACAGAGTCTGGTGATGTCAGGTTGGTGGGAGGAACCAGTAAATGTTCTGGTACACTGGAGGTGAAACATCAGGACGAGTGGAGACCAGCGGCTGATTCTACGTCAGACTGGAACATGGAGTCATCAACTGTAGTGTGTAAACAGTTACACTGTGGCTCTGCTGTTTCAAGAGATTGGACTGGTTCTACACGTCAACCTGTATGGGTTATTACATCTTCCTGTGTTGGATCTGAATCTTCACTGAAGGAGTGTGTAACAATGCAGTCTGGTCATTCTAGGGACAGACTGGAGGTGATCTGTTCAGGTAACAAACAATGACTTCAACATTCTATACTGTCTCTTATTTTGTTTGTCTGTCTGTCTGTCTGTCTGTCTATCTATCGTGTGATGCGAGAGTACGTACTAGTCAACACCTACTTGTGACACATCTATCCGTCTATCTGTCCTTTTGATTGATTGAGTTATTGACAATAAATAAATAAACATTGGTTTGTGTTTACCAGTTCTGGTTCTGGTGACTGGTATTGGCCTTCTAATGTGTGAGGAGACACATTTCAAACTAAAAATAATGATACATGAAAACAAATCTCCTAACCTAAAGGCAGTCTCCTCACACATTAGAAGGACAATATCAGTCACCAGAACCAAGGACAGTGTTTTAGATGAATCTATCATGGTTAAAATGGAGTTTGATGTTACAATGGGTTTGTATTGGAAGGGGTCGTGTCTCATAAAATGAATATCAAATATCTAAATACTGAATCAAGCAACTTAAACACTGTCTGATGTGCTCACAAAAGCCTGATTAGACATTAAAATGACACCAAACATGTTTGAAAGTGAAATATCCCTGTAAAGGTTTATTTACACACACACACACACACACACACACACACACACACACACACACACACACACACACACACACACACACACACACACACACACACACAAACAGGCGCACGCACACGCGCGCGCACACACACACACACACACACACACACACACACACACACACACACACACACACACACACACACACACACACACACACACACACACACACACACACACACAAACAGGCGCGCGCACACACACACACACACACACACACACACACACACACACACACACACACACACACACACACACACACACACACACACACACACACACACACACACACACACACACACACACACACACACACACACAGAGAGAGAGAGAGAGATCCTGCTCTCATGTTATGTCTCCATCTTGTCCAGACCTGTTCTCTCAGTGTGGCAGACCTGAGCCTGGTGATAGGACCAGGATCGTCGGAGGCAGTGGGTCTCTTCCTGGACATCATCCATGGCAGGTGTCTCTACAGCGCAGAACCACTGGATCATCAGAACCATTCACACATGTATGTGGAGGCGTCCTCATTGCATCCTGTTGGGTCCTCACTGCTGCTCACTGCATGTAAGCTGCACTGAATTACTATTTGTATTACATTAAAGTCATTTAGCAGACGCTTTTATCCAAAGTCACTTACAATAAGTGTATTCAACATAGTTAGGGAACGAAAGTACAAATCACCAGAAGTCTTTAGTGCTTTCTCTTGTATAACAAGCAACTAAGAGTATACCTAGCGCTAAGGTAAAAGTGCAATATATCAGCTACCAAACAAGATCCAATAAAACAATGAAACAAGAGCTCGTACAACTACTCACCAACAAGTAGGCAAGGCGAAGAGGAAGGGTAGTGTTTCCTGAAGAGCCTGTGGCGAAAGATGGGCAGTGACTCTGCTCTCCTGACATCAGTGGGGAGTTCATTCCACAACTGTGGGAACAGAACAGAAAAAAGCTGTGACCGTGTAGATCGGCCAGAAGGACCACTGAGCGACGAAGCAACCAGTCGCCCCGAGGTGGCAGACCGAAGTGATCGGGCAGGGGTGTAAGCTTCGACCATAGCCCGGAGGTAAGAAGGAGCCAGGGTTTTAAACGGTATGCAAGCTGCTACAGGGAGCCAGTGTAGAGAACGGAGAAGGATAGTTATGTGGGAGAACTTGGGGCGGTTGAACACCAGACGAGCCGCAGTTTTCTGAACAAGCTCCAGAGGTCTGATGGCAGACGCCGGGGCACCAGCAAGGAGGGAGTTGCAGTAGTCCAGGCGGGAGATGACAAGAGCCTGGATGAGCACCTGCGCTGCCTTCTCAGTGAGGGAGGGGCAAATCTTCCTGATGTTGTAGAGGACAAATCTGCAGGAACGTGTCACAGAAGCGATGATTGCCAAGAACGACAGTTAGTCGTCCAAGGTCACACCCAGATTCTTCGCAGTCCGAGTTGACGTCACCACATCATTATCAATGGTGATGGCCATGTCTCGGTGCGGACAGCCCTTCCCCGGGAGGAACATCAGCTCGTTCTTGTCCAGGTTGAGGTTCAGGTGGTGCGTCGACATCCACTCCGAGATGTCAGCTAGACAAGCAGCAATGCGTGCCTCCACTTGTGTGTCAGAGGGGGGAATGACAGGATCAGCTGGGTGTCATCGGCATAGCAGTGGTAGGAAAAGTCATGGGAGTGGATAACAGCACCAAGAGATGTAGTGTAGAGAGAGAAAAGAAGAGGACCCAGAACCGAGCCTTGGGGAACCCCAGTAGTGAGCCTGTGTGGTTCTGACACAGACCCTCTCAGCATCACCTGGTAGGAGCGACCCGTCAGGTAGGATGCAAACAGGGAGAGTGCAGAACCTGAGACACCCATCCCCTCAAGGGTGGAGAGGAGGATCTGATGGTTCACCGTGTCAAAGGCTGCAGACAGGTCCAGGAGTATCAGGACGGAGGAGAGAGAGAGTTCGCTCTAGCGGCATGGAGCGACTCCGTCACTGCCAGGAGGGCAAGCTCGGTCGAGTGACCCACTTTGAACCCAGACTGGTGGGAGTCCAGGAGGTTGTTCTGGTGGAGGTACGAGGACAGTTGTTTAAAGACAGCACGTTCGAGAGTTTTAGATAGGAAGGATAGAAGGGAAACCGGTCTGTAGTTCATGATCTCAGAGGGGTCAAGTGTCGGTTTCTTCAGGAGGGGGGTGACTCTGGCAGTCTTGAAGGCAGAGGGAAAGTAACCAGACGTCAGAGATGTGTTGATGAGGTGGGCCAGGAAGGGAAGAAGTTCAGGTGCAGAGGACTGCAGCAGAATGGATGGGACCGGGTCCAGGGAGCATGAGGTGGAGCGACTAGAGGTAACAAGGAGAAGGACCTCGTTAGGGGAGAGGGGGGAAAAGTGGGATAGGGAGGGCGAGGTAAGAAGAAGGTAGAGAGGGAGGGGTGGAAGGCAGACGGGTGTGGGTAGTGCGCAGGGCACCAGCGGGGGGGGGGGGGCGGGGGGAGATGGATTGAATATTGTTCACCTTCTTGTCAAAGAAGTTGGCAAAATCGTCAGGGAGGAGGGACGAGGAGGGAGGAGGGGGTGGTGGTTGCAGGAGAGAAAGTTTCAAAAAAGTGTTTTAGGGTTGGAAGCAGAAGCCTGAATTTTAGTTCAGAAGAAAGCAGCTTTAGCAGCAGATAGAGAGGAGGAAAAAGTAGAAAGGAGAGATAGGAAGGTAAGAAGGTCCTCCGGGAGGTTGCCATTTCTCCATTTGCGCTCAGCCACTCTCAGGCTCCGTCTCTCAGTTCGCACTGAGTCAGACAACCAGGGGTCAGGTGGAGTTTGGCGTGCAGGCCCGGTGGTGACGGGACAGAGATGGTCCAGAGAAGAGGACAGAGTAGAGAAAAGAAGATTTGTGGTGGTATCAGGGGATAGAAGAGCGAAGGATTCGGGGGGATGCAAAACTAACCATACAGCACTGATACTTTTGAGCAAAGTACAGCTACTTAAAGTAACCTGGTAATACAAGAAAATATACTCAGGCTGGCTAGATGAGTCAGGCAGTTTACAGAGTTCCTCCAGAAGTTGAATAACACACATGGTAATGTGCAATGACAGAAAAACTCCTGCTTCTGGATTCTTTATCAACCAGTGGGATCTGGACGGAACAGTAGGTTGTCATTGAGCTGCAAACGATGATACAAAATGACTTACTTACTTTACTGTATTTGTTTATTACACACACTCCCTGGAGGCCAGAGCAGGTCCTTTACCCATTTGTCCATCTAACACATCCCACCACCAGGCCTGCAGTATAGTCTGTGATCCATGCCAGCATGTCATGGTCCTCCTGCATCACTTCAAGCTTCTCCACAAGCAGGACGGTGTTGAAGGCACACACAGAGCCTTCAATACTACCACTGGGTGAACAATAAACCATCACCATGACAACGCACAAGAACTCACAGGAAGTTTTACTCACAGGATGAGTTACACTGTAGTCCATATCCATTTATTACTCCATATCCTGAAGACCAGTCTTTGTTCATGTAGACTGCTCTGTCTGTCTGTCTGTCTGTCTGTCTGTCTGTCTGTCTGTCTGTCTGTCTGTCTGTCTGTCTGCCTGCCCTAATCAATGAGAAGTCCTCAGCTGAGACTGACATGTAGTACAGTCACAATCCAACCACGATTCCATTAGACAAAAGAGGCTGGAATGTTTGCGTTCACTTTGTGTTCATAGTCATAGTCCCCAACTCATCAGCTCTGGTCCAATCCTGATCTGATCCTAGATTACGACCAGTGTTAATTTCATTGACTAAAACTACGACGAAAAATGTTCGTTCAACTACCTTTTTCACTGACGAAAACTAAATAAAAAAGTTAGATGACTAAAACTAAGACTAAATATATTGACAATTTCGTCAACAAAAAAAAATAGACTAAAATGGACCAGTGGAGAAGAGATCCAGTAAAACTAAAAGACAAGTCATTTTATGTTTGCTTGAGTTGGGGTGATGCACTCCTTGCGCTGTGACGCGTTGTGAGCTTGTAGATCGGCTATTTTCAGAATGCAACCAAGTGTAAAATCAGCCATTCGTTCCCACACAACGTCATCAAGGCCTGCCAAAATACATGCGTCGTCAAAATCAGCTGTAGAAAACTAGACTAAAACTAAAACTTTTCAGATGACTAAAATATGACTAAAACTAAATTAAAACTAATTTTATTCAAAAGACTATGACTAAACTAAATAAAAATTTGCTTAACACTGATTACGAGCAACGAATGGTCACGATAATTGTTTTTCCTCTGTTCTCGCTTCTCCCTCACGTGATTTAACTTCTACCGCACTCCTTTCAACCCTCAGTTCAAGAATATCATCCTTGGGTGACACAGTCCTAACCGACCTAACGTAACCTCTGCTTTCTAGATATTATCTGATTTGAAAGAAGATTGACTTTTATTTAACATAATGTTTGTTCAGCAGCCACAACAGGTCCAAGGACATGCAGGTGGTCTTGGGGGGAGTTTACATTACGAGAAATGAAGACTCTGACCAGGTCATCCCTGTGGTGAGAGCCATCGTTCACCAGGATTACAGGCAATCAAGGTTCTCTGATGGTGGTCTCTCTGCTTCTCATAGTGACATTGGTAAGGCCATGAATTTACATATGAAACAACATGATTTACTGTCAAGCCAGTTAGCATTCTGAATGTTTTGATAACTATGGGGAAATTAAACAATGTTGTTCAACAATGGCTCAGGCAGTGAGGTAAACAATTGCAGAATGCCTGTCTGTCTGTCTGTCTGTCTGTCTGTCCGCCCGTCCGTCCGTCTTGCTGCTTGATCGCAGCAAAAATGTGCACACACACACCCTGGATACCAATTCAGAACCTCTGCCCCAAATTTTATTATATTTTATTATAGCGCCACCAGAAGGCCGCTTTTTGCGAAACACATTTTTTGACAGAACTCCTACAGATTTTTTCTGAACGTTATGCAAATTGAGACACAGTATCTCTATAGTCATTAATCGAAAAGAGTCTTTCAGATTTTTCATATTCCATCTTGATTGGCTAAGAATAGCTTCAAAAGTTTGCTGGAGTGCTCTGTTTTGAACAAAATGCCTCAAATCATGAACTTAGCGCGCAATTTCCGTACAAAATTGCACGTATATTCCCACTAGGCCAAGGAAGAAATGAAATCGAATCAGCCTCATGGTGGCGCTATAACAGGCCGATTTGTGTTGTTACCTATAACTGCACCGATCTGTGTAAAACTTTGTCAGTGCACTTCCTAGATGTCAAGGAAAAACTTTTCACAGTCAGAACATCTGAACTAGTTCACAGTGTCAAGCCATCTGAACTAGAGTCAGGACATCTGAACTAGTTCACAGATTCAGAACATCTGAACTAGTTCACAGATTCAGAACACTGAAGTAGTTCACAGATTCAGAACACTGAACTACTTCACAGAGTCAGAACATCTGAATTAGTTCACAGAGTCAAGACATCTGAACTAGTTCACAGAGTCAGAACATCTGAACTAGTTCACAGAGTCAGAACATTTTAACTGGCGCCCCATAGTCCTCATTCCCATAGTCAGCAAGGGCTTTGAGAGCATGTTTAAAGGACTCGTATGCCCCATGCTTCCCCCCCACCCTTGACCCCCTGCAAGATGCCATCGCCCATGTCCTCCACATGGCCCTCTCCCACCTGAGGATCATGTTTGTGGACTACAGCTTCACATTTAGCACTATAGTGCCCTCCAGGCTCGATGGCAAGCTCCGGGACCTGGGCTGAATACATCACTGTATGACTGGATCCTGGACTTCCTGATGGACTGCCCCCATAGGGTGAGAGTGGCTGGCCGTACTTCCTCCACAGTCTCAGCATGGTGATAGTTCTAGCAGTTCAAATACCTGGGGATGAATATTGAGAAGGACCTGACTTGGGACTGTCAAAAAGTCTGGAGGACCTCTACACCCAGAGCTGTCTAGTCTGGAGGACCTCTACACCCAGTGCTGTCTAGTCTGGAGGACCTCTACACCCAGAGCTGTCTAGTCTGGAGAACCTCTACACCCAGAGCTGTCTAGTCTGGAGGACCTCTACACCCAGAGCTGTCTAGTCTGGAGGACTTCTACACCCAGAGCTGTATAGTCTGGAGGACCTCTACACCCAGAGCTGTCTAGTCTGGAGGACCTCTACACCCAGAGCTGTCTAGTCTGGAAGACTTCTACACCCAGAGCTGTATAGTCTGGAGGACCTCTACACCCAGAGCTGTCTAGTCTGGAGGACCTCTACACCCAGAGCTGTATAGTCTGGAGGACCTCTACACCCAGAGCTGTCTAGTCTGGAGGACCTCTACACCCAGAGCTGTCTAGTCTGGAGAACCTCTACACCCAGAGCTGTCTAGTCTGGAGGACCTCTACACCCAGAGCTGTCTAGTCTGGAGAACTTCTACACCCAGAGCTGCCTCAACAAATCCCTGAGGATCATTTAAGCCCCCCATAGAAGACTCTTCTCTCCTCTAAAGACCAAAAGAGTGTAGGGATACAAGATCCCCCTATAACAGCGTACATTAGCAGGTTGAGGAACTTTTTTTCCCACACAAGCCATCAGACTGTTATAACAGTGAAAAGTGAGTGTGCAATAACCCTCTTTTACACTATGCACTTTCATTGATTGATATTCTTGCCCTGTTTTTAGTGTTTTAGGTTGTTTTATCATGTTTTTATTGTATTGGAGCTTCCTAGCGTGCGTTTTTCACTTGTATGTACCTAACCAGTCTAAGTGACAATAAAGTGAATCTGAATCTGATCATTGGTTTATCTATGATCCTAGATTATTGAGGCACTACACTGTCTCTATGTATTTGATGTATTACCTTGTGTTTATCTTGCTTACTGTAAATCACTCTGGATTAAGAGTGTCTGCTAAATGCTTAAATTGTAAATTGTTGTCAGATATGCTAATGAACCATTCTGTGTGTCAGCTTTACTTCAGCTGAATGTCACCTACAGTCCTCTCTGTGCCGTGGAAACCCGCCATGTTAAAACTGCCTGTCTGCCAAACCAGCTCTTCCCTGATGGCAAGGAGTGTGTGGTCTCTGGATGGGGTCTCACTGGTATGTATCTATCTACACATTACACTGATCTGATTCACTGGTATGTATCTATCTACACATTAACACTGATCTGAATCACTGGTATGTATCTATCTACACATTACACACTGATCTGAATCACTGGTATGTATCTATCTACACATTACACTGATCTGAATCACTGGTTTGTATCTATCTACACATTACACTGATCTGAATCACTGGTATGTATCTATCTACACATTACACTGATCTGAATCACTGGTATGTATCTATCTACACATTACACTGATCTGAATCACTGGTATGTATCTATCTACACATTACACTGATCTGAACCTCATACCATAGACAGTTACAGCTACAGTGAATTTGGAAACCCAGGGAGTTTTAAATCTCACTAGAGTTTTAAAACAAGTCAGATCAGTCTCAAAATAAGGTTGGGCCTGTGTCTCGGTTTTACGGTTTAATACGGTTCTGCCAGGACAACTCATGAATGGATAAACTTATGAAGGATATGGATGAGTGGATGTGAACGTGGAGCTGAGGCGGTCCAATGGTTCTGCACTGAGTTCCCTGGAAGAACTTGCTCTGTGCATAACTGTGCCACGATGCTCATTTTTATGAAATATTGACCGTTCGTCAGCAAAACCATGTCACATGACATGTGCGTTGCGCACACTGTCACGTGATTATTGTTTACGTAAGCAGTAGAGAGAGAATATCAGCAGGAGACGGCTTTAAAAGAAAAACTCTACAGGCCCCAATAAGTGAATACTTAGTGGGTTTTTAGGAGATCCGCAAGCTCTGCTTAAACAAAGTGTCGGCTAGCGATGGCAATACGTCAAAGTTGTCAAATGATCTAACCCGGAGGTTCTGTTAGGGCTAGTGTGTGTGACCCAAGGTTCTGTTAGGGCTAGTGTGTGTGACCCAAGGTTCTGTTAGGGCTAGTGTGTGTGACCCAAGCGCACAGCAAGGAGGAAACGTAGGTAGGGTGAAGCCCGTGGGCGTATTTATTGAAAAGAGTATTTTCAGGTGGAAAGTGGAGTTGGTGTGGATAGGTGGCTCCGCAGGTCGGCACAACTCAGCGTTGGAATCCGGGGTACTGGAGAGGAGAGGAGACACAGGATCAGTGGAAATAATCACAGGGCAAAAGGCAACAGAAAGCTGGCACTGCAACTGCATGGAGTTAAACAGGCTGTTAAAGTAGCTGTGTAAATCTAAACTGGAGAGCACTACAACTAGAGTAAATAAACTACTGTAGGCTGGCCTGTACTTTACCGTACGGGTAGACTGGTGAAGCTCTGGCGAGGAGTGAAGTGCAGACTGGGCTTTTATAGTGGCAGCAGTTGATTGTAGAATGGAAGGCAGGTGTGGAGATTGGTGAGGGAGAGCAGGTGCGCTGAGTTGAGCCAGTGAGTAGTCAGAGAGAGGGGAGGAGCCGTGAATGTGAAGGTGAGGAGGACTGAGCCGGAACAGGTTCCCAACCACCGCGAGAAGCGACTGGGAACTCCAAGTATATGTATCGTACAAATATAATATATATTATATTTGAAGTTGAACCCCAGCATCTATTCTAAGGGGAAAACATAAGCCAAAAAGCTTGTAGAGCTTGTTGATCGGTTATTTCTGGCAAAGGGATTTGGAGTAGAAGGAAAAAGCAGTCCAACTCAGTACAGACAGAGCCAACTCAGGTCAAGTTTACCAGTCAGTGGTTCTCATTGGGTGCGTTTACATGCACAATATTTATTCATGGGTGCGTTTACATGCACAATATTTATTCATTCAGAATGAACTCATTCCGAATAGAAATGTATACCCAACTGTTTACATGGCACCTGAATAAAAGTATTCCTGTTCCTCAATCGTTTACATGAGCAAAGCATTCATTCGGAATAGAACTCTGGTCATGCGCAGAGTGCTTCGGGCCAGGTTGGGGACGGGGGGAGGGGGCGGGGGTGTTTGACAGGTAAACATATGTATTATTTACCTCTGGCAGCCTTGGTAATGAATAATAACAATTTTGGCTACACGTACATGGATCTTTTTCTAAACGCACATTTTTGTGTGCGTTTGGGCCTTTCAGCCACACGCAAACGGTGTTTTTGGCCGCTAAAACGGATATTTTTGTAAACGGATATTTTTGTAAACGGATAAATAAGTGAAGGTTTTCCAAAACATGCGTTTCAGTGGATCTGTGTGGACATGTAATCCGGAGATTTTGAGAAACGATGACGTCATCGCGCATTCGCACATGGTCATTATAATAATAAATAGTACAATAATACATAAACCGGACCGCTCATGGTCATTATAATAATAAATGAAGAGAGAGAGAGAGCAACACTTACAGTCTATGAAACAAGGCACGCTCATTTATGGCTAAATAATGTCATACTTAATAATAAGACAGTGGTGGGAAAAGTAGCTCATTCACTGTGTGACGAAAACCCTCTTTCTCTGCGCCAAGTAGAACACACGGCGCGCACACAGATTGAATGTGGGGTCTGTCGTCCTAAAACACAATCGCCCCGGTGCCGAGAGTCCCTGCTTTATAGTGGTGTTCGATGTTTTTACATTGCCAACTCTCACATGTACATAAACGTTCAGATTTCAAATATAAAGTGCTTACCCCTGAGCCACGGACGTTATAAGGCGATCCGGGCCGCGATAAGTACCCGTATCTCCCGTATTGTTCAATAAAAAGCATTTTAATCCGATCGTCGGCCATTTTCTCCAAATTTTCTCAGATGCTTTCAACCATGCGACACCAATGGTTGGAAGGTGTATTGCACTCTGATACATTACCAAAATAAAAGAACAGAAAAAGAAAATGGCTGGCGATGGGATTAAAATGCTTTTTATTGAACAATACGGGAGATACGGGTACTTATCACGGTCCGGATTGCCTTGTAACATCCATGGCTCAGGGGTAAGCACTTTATATTTGAAATCTGAACGTTTATGTACATGTGAGAGTTGGCAATGTAAAAAAAAAACGAACACCACTATAAACAAGAGACTCGACAGCGTCATGTGAACCATGGCTACTGTTTGCGCTGCAGCTGAGCCCTAATAATGTTGTTTTCGTTTATGTTCACGTATGCTGTTCACGTATGCTATTAAAATAATGCAGCTATTGCAGTATTGGGCCTTAACATGTGATTACAAATGTATTTGTATTTGGCCCCTCATATATATAATTATAAAATCAATGTAAATATAAAATCTGATATAAAATTGAAACATGCAGCTGATCGATGCGTTTCTGCGTGTACGTGTGGACAGGGATTTTTGTTTATCTTTGTCATGTGGCCAGGGATTCTTTTTAAAAACGGAGGACTAAAATATCCGTTTAGTAAAAGATCCATGTACGTGTAGCCAAGGCCAAAGTCACGGCTGCCAGAGAGAAATAATAACAAGCCACAGCTCACACTCAATCAAAGCTGCCAGCTATATAGGTAAATGAGGAAGAAGAGAAGAGAGACAATAAAACAAGTTAAGAGAGAGAAGGTAGAGAGAAGGTTTGATAATGGAAGCACACCGCATCCTGGCTACGGCCATTGGTCTGCTATTGATGAGTTTAATGCAGCAAAATCAGCTCCTGTTATATTTGCTGCTGACCCGGAGGAGGAGCCGGTCGGCGGAGAACTACGCGCGTCTGCGACTTGGGCTTGGAGCGCCAGACTCCACATGGCTTGCGCCTCTCCCCCCCCCACCCAGAAGCGCCCCGCTAGCCAATGACACATGCGCAAAAGAACAAATGTATACCAGTCTGATACCAGTGCGTTTACATGGGCAATGTAGCCCGATTCTATCGGTATATACCAGCCCTTCAAACCCGAATGAAATTTCATTCGGATCAGACCGGTATGGCCATACCGATGCGTTTACATGAGCAATTCTATTCTGAATGAGCATTCATTCCGAATTGAAGTGGAATAAACCTGTCCATGTAAACGCAGACCACTGACAGATACCAGGGTAAATATAAACTACTCACAAATCATTCACTAGTAGTAGTATGATTGATTAATTGATAGATTGATTGAATACTGTATTTAGAAGTTTGCAGAAACAAAGCACATGATAGTACAGTTCCAATACAAGGTCAGCTAAAAAAAATAAAATAAAAAATAATTGTTTTTGTCCTAATGTTATTTTTGGAAACGGTTAGTGTGTTACCTAAAGATGACTTGTTTGCATCCATGTATAGCTGCCCACATGTTTTGTGCACAATCTGCACACTGGGTTGTTTACAAGTTACTATGGTTCGCTTGCTGCTACTAGATTTATAGCAGCAAACTACATATTACATGACGTTCATATCATGACAGTCATGACGAAACTTCACCCTCTTTTTTGCACTTTCTCCATTTACAGCCCCTACATCTACATAAACGTTCGGATTTCAAATATAAAGTGCTTATTCCGTGGCCAAGGATGTTACAATTTACTTCGGGTGGGTATAAGTACCCGTATCTTCCGTATTGTTCAATAAAAAGCATTTTAGCGGCCATTTTCTCATAGAGTTATAGTGTATCAGAGTGCAATTACACCTCCCAACCGATAGGGTCGCGTAGTTGAAAGCATGGAGAAAATACGGAGAAAATGGCCACCGATCGGATTAAAATGTTTTTTATTGAACTATATGGAAAATATGGGTACTTATGGGTTACCCGAACAGAGTTGTAACATCCCTGGCCATAGGGTAAGCACTTTATATTTGAAATCTGAACGTTTGTGTAGATGTACGGGCTGTAAATGGTGAAAGCGCAAACACCAGGTGTAAGTTTATTGCTACATGCTAAGAAGCTAAC
Organism: Gymnoscopelus microlampas; assembly: GCF_963454915.1. Classification (NCBI taxonomy): domain Eukaryota; kingdom Metazoa; phylum Chordata; class Actinopteri; order Myctophiformes; family Myctophidae; genus Gymnoscopelus; species Gymnoscopelus microlampas. The sequence goes on from NC_139942.1 coordinate 58,752,380, forward strand.
GTAATTTCGTCAGCATTAGTTTGGGCACTTTAGGGTCGGATTAGTGTTTTTGTTGGAACATTAAGCCGACACGCAACACCACGTTTAATGTTAGGTTGTAAACAACCACCACCAAACCCTCGATTTCTTTGTGGTGAACGCTTGTGTCTCTTCAAGTTGTGGTGTTTTTCCCAGCTATCTTGTGACCACATTGCTTGCCTTCGGATAAAATCAACCATTGTTTTGTTCTCCACATCGATGTAGCGAAAATATCACCTCTTCTCTTTCTCCCGAGCCCCGTACAAAGCATTTGTTCGTCAACTAAAATGACCATAGATTTTAGTCTAGTTTTTATTTAGTGAACTACATTTCCGTCTCGTCTTTATTAGTCAACGAAATTTCATAATGATTTAGTCCTAGTTATTGTTTATTCATGTGGGTGGTGGTCTCGTCTCGTCTCGTCTTCGTCCTTTGAAAAATGTGCGTTGACGAACATATTTCGTTTCGTTTCGTTTTCGTTAACGAAATCAACACTGGTTGGACCAACAGTTTGATCCAATGGAGTTAAGAGGTTTAGTCAGAAGAGCTTTGTTCAAAATGTGTAAAACACACACAGACTTAAAGGGTTCAAAAGCACTGATTTATTAAAGAAAATAAAAACTGTTGAAGAACGGAGATAGTTTGTTTTGGCCCGGCAGCGAGTATATGGATTGTACAAATATGTATTTGTATGTACAAATATGTTCAGGCAACGCTGAGTCTCAAACCTCACGTCACCAGACTTTTATACACGGAGGAGAAAGGTTGAGTCTGACTAATTATATTATATGACAGTGACATCACTGATGAATCCTTGCAATCTGTCTGGCTGTACTGAACATCTGTACTGAACATCTGTACTGAACAGCTGTACTGAACAGCTGTACTGAACATCTGTACTGAACATCTGTACTGAACAGCTGTACTGAACAGCTGTACTGAACATCTGTACTGAACATCTGTACTGAACAGCTGTACTGAACAGCTGTACTGAACATCTGTACTGAACATCTGTACTGAACAGCTGTACTGAACAGCTGTACTGAACATCTGTACTGAACAGCTGTACTGAACATCTGTACTGAACAGCTGTACTGAACATCTGTACTGAACATCTGTACTGAACAGCTGTACTGAACAGCTGTACTGAACATCTGTACTGAACAGCTGTACTGAACATCTGTAATGAACAGCTGTACTGAACATCTGTACTGAACAGCTGTACTGAACATCTGTACTGAACAGCTGCAATGAACAGCTGTACTGAACATCTGTACTGAACAGCTGCAATGAACAGCTGCAATGAACAGCTGTACTGAACATCTGTACTGAACAGCTGTACTGAACATCTGTACTGAACAGCTGTACTGAACAGCTGTACTGAACAGCTGCAATGAACAGCTGTACTGAACAGCTGTAATGAACAGCTGTACTGAACAGCTGTACTGAACAGCTGTTCAGTACAGCTGTTCAGTCTGAACATCTGTACTGAACAGCTGTACTGAACAGCTGTAATGAACATCTGTACTGAACATCTGTACTGAACAGCTGTAATGAACATCTGTAATGAACATCTGTACTGAACATCTGTACTGAACAGCTGTAATGAACATCTGTAATGAACATCTGTACTGAACATCTGTACTGAACAGCTGTACTGAACATCTGTACTGAACATCTGTACTGAACATCTGTACTGAACAGCTGTACTGAACATCTGTACTGAACAGCTGTACTGAACATCTGTACTGAACAGCTGTACTGAACAGCTGTTCAGTACAGCTGTTCAGAACAGCTGTTCAGTCTGAACATCTGTACTGAACATCTGTACTGAACAGCTGTACTGAACATCTGTACTGAACAGCTGTACTGAACAGCTGTACTGAACAGCTGTAATGAACATCTGTACTGAACAGCTGTACTGAACAGCACTCTACTGTATCTCTCTCACCAACACATCTTCTGTGTGACAGTGAATCATGTCTGAGATAAAACTATTTCCTCCTCATAAAGGTTCCTGTCTCATCTATTCCCCTATATTCTGTAATCAATCTATTCCTTTATCATTGGAAACATAGGTTGACATGTTTGTAAGTAACATTTTGCAACATGTGTCAAGTGTTTCTCTCTTTTGCCTCTCTGTGTTCTTGAAACTCAGGTAATAAAAAACGTTCAAACAGACTGTTGGGAGGCAAGGCTCCGTTGATCTCTAATCAACGCTGCATGGATCCACTTGTCTATGGAGACCGACTGGATGACGGCATGATCTGTGCAGGACACATGAAGGGAGGAGTTGACGCCTGCCAAGTGAGTGTGTGTGTGTGTGTGTGTGTGTGTGTGTGTGTGTGTGTGTGTGTGTGTGTGTGTGTGTGTGTGTGTGTGTGTGTGTGTGTGTGTGTGTTAATTGCATTACATTCTAAACTACTTTATCACTTCTGCCATTTTACAGGGGCCACGCTGCCACTCAAAGTGACCAATCACAGCGTGTTGGCTACTGGCCAATCACAGCACGTCTTTTCCGGGACTTGTCAGAATCTAGTTGTCCCGCCCCCACCTGCCACTGATTGGCCTACCGAACGTTCCCTTCTGTTACGCACGCGGAAGCTCCCCCCCCCCCCCTCCAATATGGCGCCTGAGATACAGAGCAGGCTTTATATGTCTATGAGCAGAGACATCAGACCAGAGTAGAGGAGCTCAGATGAGAGCAGAGTGATGGAGAAATCAGACCAGAGTAGAGGAGCTCAGATGAGAGCAGAGTGATGGAGAAATCAGACCAGACTTACAGAATCAGAAACTACAGAACCTGTCTGGGCTTTTAGATCTACACACTTCACAACTCTATATGCTGAATAATCAAATGATGTAAATAATTACATTTATTTATTTATCTACCTACCTACCTACCTACTCACCTACCCACTTATTGACCAAAGCAAATGTACAACAACACAACATTGCACAGTCGTAGTCAAAAAGATAACACAAAAAAGCCCTAGGTCTTATTTCCATTGATTCTCATAAGATAAATACAATTATGATCTGGACAAACTGCCATTCTGCAGCCTTTTTAGAGAGGACTTAAAGCTAACCACTTGATGTCTGCAGGAAAACCATTCAACATAACTGCTGCAGAATACAAAACTTGTCATTTCCCATACAAGATTTAAACTTGCATGGATGGCACACAATTAGTGGAGCTACCTCTGGTGGAATAGTTATGAACATCACTGACCCTGGAAAAGTAGTTGCATACATATTTGGGAGCAGTATTATTTACAATACTGTGAACCATATACATTTTATAAGAGAGACCTTCTCCTCCACTCTAAGCCACAGCCTGGCAAAGGGAGCAGGGAAGAGATGAGTTCTTGAACGGAGATATCGTTCCTGATGTGAATTGTTCTATTATTTTGGAAACTGAACGGATACAGGGTTAGGATACAGGGTTAGGATACAGGGTTAGGATACAGGGTTAGGATACAAGGTTAGGATACAGGGTTAGGATACAAGGTTAGGATACAGGGTTAGGATACAAGGTTAGGATACAGGGTTAGGATACAAGGTTAGGATACAGGGTTAGGATACAAGGTTAGGATACAGGGTTAGGATACAGGGCGATACTTGATTGATGAATGATTTTTAGATATCAATCCATGCTGTGTATCCCAGTGTGTGCATCTTATAGGCCAAGAGGAAGCCATTCAGTGAGTGTTGGCATGAAGCTTTAAAGGAGAATTTTGGACTAAATTTGTATTACCTTTTCTATGATGTTATGATATCTTAGGATGAATGGTACAGTAGAACATTTTCATAACTCCACCCATGGTCCGCCATAGCTTAAAACATGCGCGGATATCACATATTTTAATAGCTTTTTTTTTTTGTGTGTGTGAGAGATCGACGTTCATAGTGACAGAACACTGTCCAAAAATAATAATAATAATAATAATGAAAAACCTAAGTCTCGCTAGACGAGATTGAAATCTCGAGATTTCAATCTCATCTAGCGAGACTTAGGGTTTTTTTCCGCTGTGGCGGACCAGGGGTGGAGTTATGATTTTTTTCTACTGTACCATTCATCCTAAGATATCATAACATCATAGAAAAGGTAATAAAAATTTAGTCCAAAATTCTCCTTTAATAATGTCCATTGTAGTTACATCAATAAACTGCCAATACAGTATTCTATGTATCTATAATGGTTGAATTAAAGTCTTTGTAATGACTCCGTATTAAACATCACTGGTTGTATTAAAGTCTTTATAATGACTGTGTTAAACATCATACTGGTTGTATTAAAGTCTTTATAATGACTCTGTATTAAACTGGTTGTCTTAACAGGGTGATTCAGGTGGTCCTCTGATGTGTGAACAGGGTGGGATTCACTACGTCACTGGTTTGGTGAGCTGGGGTCCTCGATGTGATGTGAGCAACAGGCCTGGTGTCTACGCCAACGTCTACAGATATGTGGACTGGATTAATGAGAAAATGTCTAATGATCATATTGATACATCTTATGATTACTCTTATGATGAGGACCATACCTCCATTGAGTGATAAGCAAGCATGTTGTAAGACAGGTTAAAGTTCACCTTCATGCAGAAATGACACAATAAATGATGTTACAATTAGCAAGTAACTGAGTATGCTGTCAATGTTACTAGAGATGTTAAATTGATAATAATGCATAATACTGAATGTGTGAATGTAATGAACAATCTATGTGAAGCGCTTTGGATAAAAGCGCTATATAAATGCACAATACACCATTTATATTAAGTTGATAATAGTATGTATACAATGTTACTACAGATATTAAGTTGATAGTAATGCATAATACAATGTTATAGAGATATTAAGTTGATGATAATGCACAATACAATGTTACTATATTATGTTGATATTAACGGTGCTTGCTCGTGGGGTAATTAATGGGTGAATGATTTATCGGTGTTGACCTGCTGTAAAGTTCCATTAGAAAGAAGATATATAACATTGACTTGATTGAGTAATTGTAATACTTCTTTAAAGCACAATGAAACATTTTGATAATTTTGTTTAGAGTAACTATGAATAAATGTTGATTCTAAAACGGCTAGTCCCATTCATTGATTCTGATTGATTGGTTTCTGTTTAGTAGATGTGATAAAACAGACTATATTTTGATAGCTCTGAGAATCTCTAATAAAAACAGCAACTGTCTGTAGACAAACATAAATGAATTAAGCCAAATTATGATAGAAAAAGGTTTATTCCATGAGAAAGTCTCTTAGCAAGTGTCGATATAAATTTGAGTTTGGAGACCGAGTTTCTGACCGTGAAAGTCGATAGCAGAATCCTTGAGCGAGATCAATCATGGAGCCCAAAACCAGAGCGGCATTCTTCTCTGTGAATGAACAGCAGCACTGCAGCAGCTCATGGAATCATACAAGGAAGTAAAATGTATAATAAGCAAGAAAGGAAACATGACCGCAATAAATAGATCCAGGGAGAAAGTGTGGCAAAGTATTGCCGACAAATTAAATGCTGAAGTCGTCCAAAAATATATAGAATTTATATACCCCCCCCCCCCCCCCCCGTAGTAACTCTGGACCCCCTGTTGAAGATCTCTGGTGAAGTGGGGTAAACATAAACCGCTGAAAGTTTGAACTGAAGCATTGCCGTAGGAAGCCATTCCCAGTTGGGGGGGATATATTTGTACCGGCCCACGTTCGGGACATGCGGAGTCGCCAGCTTCTACTTAAACCCTCCAGGCTCCAAACACGTGACGTCTTCTATCATTAACCAAGGTGAATTCCTTGCAAATCTTTTGTATGTCCAATGCATCCATCCTCTCCTGGTGGATATGACAAACTGACACACTGTTCAGGCGTTTCTGTTTCATGGAATTTCTGAGCCAGGTCTTCAGCCTTCTCAGTGCACTGAAGCTCCTCTCAGCTTCAGCACTAGACATTGGGACGACCAACAGCAGCCTCACAAGGGTGTCCACCTGCTTAAAAAGATCCCTGAATCTAGGCTCCATGCCTCTCAGGATCTGTGCAGCTTCTGTGCTTGATGTGTAGGTATTGTCTGCCTTAAACATGCCCAACTGCACATCCAGCAACCTTCTGTCTTTCTCTGGATACTGTACTACAACATCACTACTTTTACCACTTACCAGCACATTCTCTTCAACTTCTCAAATATTTCAAGGCTCTTTTGCTGAAATCTCTGTTTGAATTGTACATCTACAGTGTCAAGAACCTTGAAAAACTCCCCTCTGAAGTATTCCAGAGATGATGTTGGGCCATGTGCTGCAGCTTCACCAGTCAAGCTCTTTGGTGGCTTGCGAATACGAGGCATCTCGATCGGACAGATATCAAATGAGGTGACCAGCTCTTCTGCACGCTCAAATAACTGTTGGAATGTGCCCTCGTTTCTTTTCTGCTGCATAGTCTTCATCACTCTGTCTATACCAGCCTGCATGCCTGCACGTGTGCCTCCTCTTGTTTGCAGGGATTTGGAGAGGCACTCCATTTCCAGTAGACCATTTGCCTTCGTTGCACTTTCCGTGCCACGAGTTGAAGCCCGGTGGACACAGTGGTTTCAGTGTGGTGAAGGACCCAGTGTCAGATGTAGCGATGGACTGGAAGATAGTCTTGAACTTGCCTGAAAGTCCAAACAGACGCCCCAGTTCATGTACCCACTGCAGCGCATCACGGACTACGGGAGAAGCTTCACAAGCTGCCTGTGTGATGATATTCAGACAGTGAGGGCCACAGTATATATACAGTGCCAGTGGTTGTGCTTTTGCAATATGGGCCTGTGCACCAGAATATTTCCAGACATATTTGCTGCTCCGTCGTATGTCTGTCCCCTAAGTCCATCAAGAGACAAATTCAAACGGAGCAGCACGTCTTTGGCTATGTTGGCTATGTTTTCTCCAGTTGTGTCTGACACTTCATATAAACCAACACATTCTTCATGAGGAACCAGATCTTCAGTCAACGTAGCGAAGACAGAATGATTCCTGTTCAGTCCCTGTGATGTCCTGTGTTCCATCTATGATAATGCTGTATTGTAACTGTGGTTGATTTTGGATTTCAGTGGCTATTTCTCTAACAATGGAGTTTGCCATTATGCTCAAAATCTCATTTTGGATAGGGGGGCTTGTGTAATCCCTTGAATTAAGCCACTCTAACAACTCAGGGACATCAGCTGATCTCAACCTTAGTAACTGAAAATAATTCCCTTCATCTGCCTCAGTCCCTCTGAGAGCAAGACCTTGTCTCGCCAAGTAGCCTACTGCAGAGAGGTCACAATCTTCATCAAGCATGATCTTGCCTTCTCCTGTGATGTTGCCAAAGCACTAGAGAGCTGAGAACTGATAGGATTTGCTTCTTGACGACGCATATCTATTGCAAGCTGATGACCCCTGCTTGTAGCATGATCTTTAAACTTCTCCACTGCTTTCTTCCAATTTCTGAATCCAGCAGAAACAAACGCTTTATCTACATGTTTTGCCATGGGGTTATTCTTCTCACCTTGGAACGCTATAGCACAGAGGAAACACAGGACACCATTCAAGTTGCAGCTGTAATGAAGCCAAGGGAAGTCTTGAAACCATTTATCTTGGAAACGTAGAGTTCTATTCTGAAGTTGTTGAGCTGCTATGTATATTCTATTTGGTTGGTGTGGCTCTGTTGGCAATTCTTCTGCCCCTGAGCTGCCAGTGGCCCCTGCCTGCTGCATCTAAAATAAACATACCAACAGGTAGCGCTTCAGTAAAGTGATTTAAAATTAAACATTACACAAGACCACATTTATATAACTGTAGTTAGTCGTCTAGAGATTGAAATGGCATAGAAGCATCACGTCATTCTCACTTACAGTATGTCTCCACTGTCTTCAAGTAGTGCCTCCTCCCTGTCCACCTGTTGGGGTGTTCTGGGTCCTTCAGTTACTGAAGTAAAGTTTATTTTTTTTAAATATTCATTCTCAGCTTCCAGCTCCATGCTGCTGTTATGCTGACATCTAGTGGGTGATGTGGAGAACTACACATGTCTTCTATACATTGATTCAGTGGTTCTCAAACTTTTTCATGTCAAGGACCTCCAAAGGACCCCCAGAGGACCCCCAAAGGACCCTCAAAGGACCCCCAAAGGACCCTTTAAGCCAAGGCCAAAGGACCCCCAAATTGACTCTTATTAGCCCGCGGACCCCCGTTTGAAAAGACATGCCAGGGCCCCCCATAAGAGAAGGGTTTCTTTTTACGGCCATAGCAGTGATTCTCAACCATTTTAATTTCAAGGACCCCCAGTTTGACATGCATTAAGGCTACGGACCCCCATTTGATGGCATTTCTAGCTTTGGGACCCCAATTTATATTGTAAAATCGTAAAGTCAATGTTAATGTAACTCTGAGAGTGTACACATGGAACCAAATGGACCTGTAAGGGTCCATTTGGTTCCTATGTACACTCTCAGAGTTACAGACCTGTAAGGGTCCATTTGGTTCCTAACTATCTACTATTTATCTGGGGACCCCTGGAACTCCCTCAAGGACTCCTGGGGTCTTTGAGGACGTGTGTGTGTGTGTGTGTGTGTGTGTGTGTGTGTGTGTGTGTGTGTGTGTGTGTGTGTGAGATGGGGGTCTGATACATATATTTTTATTTTATTTTAAAGGCTATATGTTTTTTTTTTTACTAAGTTTCCTACATTTTATTTTATTTGTATTTATAATTGTTTTTCTTTAATAGTTGCTTACTTTTTTTGGGGGCTGGTTTTCATAGACCCTGGATGCTTGTATCTCTCGCCAAAACCTGGCAACATGGAGTCTTCTGATGTCTGACGTCGAGCTGTGTGATTGGTCAGATCCCCTTTACCGTCTGCATATCCGGTCTAAGAGCGGATACGGAAACAGACAGTGTGCCTCAATCTAATGTGAATGTATGAACACACCGGATACACGAGGCGGGCTTTAAACCGGATATAAGTACTGAGCAGCAAATAGACACCAGGGCTGAGGCTGAGCTGTGATTGGTGCAAACCGGAGGGGGCGCGGTCTTCATTCAAGGAAGTGGTTGTTGATCAAACGGTCACGTTGTTTTGGTTAAGTAACAAACACTCTGTAAACACTCTGATAAACATAGATCTATAAACACTCTGATAAAACATAGATCTAATAGATCCTCTTTGATCCACATCATGTCTGCGAGGAATCCTGGAATGAACCTGGGTAAGATCTAATACTCACATGTTTTACTCGAGTAAAAGTATCAATGCTGCAATGTAGAAATACTGTTACAAGTTAAAAAGTCCGAATTCAAAGTAAGAAAGTATTGGTATCAAAGTGTTCTTAAAATACCAAGAGTAAAAGTACTCGTTATGCAGAATGTCCCATTTCACACGTTTTCAAATGTATAAAATATATTAAGAATACGCGTTGTGATCTTGTAGATCTGCTATTTTCTAATGTATAAAATAGGGCTGATGTTGTTAATACATGTTTTATGATGTAATGATTTATATCTGCAAAAAGTAACTAAAGTTTTCATATAATTGTAGTGGAGTAAAAGTATAATATTTGCCTCTGAGATGTAGTGGAGTAGAAGTAAAAGTACTGGAAATTGGAAATACTCCAGGTAAGTAAACAAACCCTCAAATTGTACTTAAGTACTTGAGTACATGTAAAGATAGTTATTAATATATATATATATACTGTATGGGATTGTAGATCTGCTACTTTTGGCGAACGTTGTCCCCTAGAACAGTGGTTCTCAAACTTTTTCATGTCAAGGACCCCCAAAATGACACTTATTAGCCCGCGGACCCCCATTTCAAAAGATATGCCAGGGACCCCCCATAAGAGAAGATTTTTTACGGCTCTAGCAGTGATTCTCAACCATTTTCATTTCAAGGACCCCCAGTTTGACATGCATTAGGGGCTACGGACCCCCATTTAATGGCATTTATTTATACCACTTGGACCGCAATTTATATCGTAAAATCTATGTCAATGTAACTCTGAGAGTGTACAAATGGAACCAAATGGACCCGTTAGGGTCCATTTGGTTCCATTTGTACACTCTCAGAGTTACAGACCCATAAGGGTCCATTTGGTGCCTAATCTATCATTTAGCTGGGGACCCCCTGGAACTCCCTCAAGGACCCCTGGGGGTCCCTGGGCCCCACTTTGAAAACCAATGCCCTAGAATATGGATGCTGGGGGTTCAAGTGCTTTAACAAAAGGTTCATTTTAAGTGTTTAACTATATTTACATTATTATCATAATATCGTTTATTGCAGAACTTTTTGCCACAATAATCATGACATGAAATATTTATATCGTCCCGTGATCCATTACACACATTAACCACTTCAGCCCTGTATACATGAAAATAGCAGATCTACAAGCTGACGATGCGACGTATTGTGAGCTTGTAGATCTGCTATTTTTACATTTGAAAACGTGTGAAATGTGACATTCTGCATAATGAGTACTTTCTACTCTTGGTACACAGACTTAAATGCTTTAAGTACATTTTGATACCAATACTTTTGGTACTTTTACTCAAGAAATCTTTTAATTCCGGACTTTTACTTGTAACAGAGTATTTCTATATATCAGTATTAATACTCTAAGTCAAACATGTTAGTACTTTTTCCACCACTACTGGAGTACATGTTGTTCTAAATACAGTCTTTTATTTATCTCTGAAGTAAAATGAAGTTAAAGCAGTTTGGGTTAATCTATAACTTGACCTCTCTCTCTCTCTCTCTCTCTCTCTCTCTCTCTCTCTCTCTCTCTCTCTCTCTCTCTCTCTCTCTCTCTCTCTCTCTCTCTCTCTGTGTGTGTCTATGTCTCTCTCTCAGACATGCAGTGGGTGTCCAGGTCAAAGGTCAACACTCAGGCTGTGTTGAAACGAGCTCAACAGATTCAAGGACACAAACTGAACAAGAACCAGTGGCAGGTCTGTTTGATCTGATGACAATATTTAACCATTTCAATCAATCAATCAATCACAGGCCAGCATTCAGGTCTACAAAGTGAGCTTGTTAGATTTTTGTAGGTCATTTAAACTTCTACTCAGGCTTTAGTGTTTCACCATTTAGACACGTTTCCCTCATCGTTTTAGTCGACTAAATGACCCTCTAACTACTCACTACCAAGTATACGTATACTGTAGTTTAAGGTGCAGTGTGTTATCTCACCACTAGGCTGTAGTTAAGTTGTAGTTTAAGGTGCAGTGTGTTATCTCTCCACTAGGCTGTAGTTAAGCTGTAGTTTAAGGTGCAGTGTGTTATCTCTCCACTAGGCTGTAGTTTAAGGTGCACTGGCCCTCATTTATCAACGCGGTGCAGCCCAAATAATGAGCGTACGGCGAGATCACCGCACCTTTCGGCATTTATCAATATATCCTGACGTGGGCTTCATCCTACGGTACGCTGAGATCTCACGTCTGGTCGAGACCAGTTGTTGACGTTGGCTGCGCCCGTTTATTCCATCCTAGACCTGTGGAGCACCATTGTCTGACTGTCTGAGAGGCATCTGGACACATAATCCACTCCTAAATGTGTATATCTACACTAATAAATAATCCCTGTGAAAATATAACATTTTATAAAGTAATTTAAACAAACTGCTTTAACAGTCATTCGGTTAAGCCTGCAGATCTGCATGGCTGCATTGGCTATTTGAAAATAGCAGATCTACAAGCTCACAACAGGTCGCAGCGCGACGCGTTGTGAGCTTGTAGATCTGCTATTTTCAACGCAGCATCGCAGCAGCGCTTCTTCGAGAGAATTTTTAGGGAGCCCCGACCATCTTTTCATGGACAGTGAGGTCTACAAACTTACAGTAGCTTGTCCTATGTTATGGAGTTATGTCATAGAGAGTTATGTAGGCTACACAACCTGGCTGGGTTAAGGATATAAACCCGACGCTCCAATATTAACGTGGCGGCCCGAGTCTCATGACTGCGTGTGTGAGAGAGAGAGCGAGAGGCGTGTGCATGTCGTGTGCATGTCGTGTGCGTGCGTGTGTGGCGAGGCGAGTTGGGGAAACTGTTTCTTATTGGCTTTTCATGCTTTTTTTGGGGTCGTATTCTGGTTCTTCATGTCGTGAAGTCGGGCGTTTTGTGAATATTTAAGGGCGTGTTATTTAAATGACGCTCGTTTTCAGACGTGAGATTTATCAAAGCTCCGACCTGATATACGCTAGGATCGGCTGTGTAGGATCCTTTGATAAATGGGACTTCGACGTTGGTGTACGGCCGAATATATGGAAAAATATACGCCGGTTTATACGCTGCGTTGATAAATGAGGGCCAGTGTGTTTTCTCTCCACTAGACTGTAGTTAAGCTGTAGTTTAAGGTGCAGTGTGTTATCTCTCCACTAGGCTGTAGTTTAAGCTGTAGTTTAAGGTGCAGTGTGTTTTCTCTCCACTAGACTGTAGTTAAGCTGTAGTTTAAGGTGCAGTGAGTTATCTCTCCACTAGGCTGTAGTTTAAGCTGTAGTTTAAGCTGTAGTTTAAGGTGTAGTGTGTTTTCTCTCCACCAGGCGGCGTGGCTCCTCAGAGCGGTGACCTGCATTGACCTCACCACCCTGGCGGGAGACGACACTCCGTCTAACGTCCACCGTCTTTGTCTCAAAGCAACGCAGCCCGTCCGTCCTGACCTCCTGCAGAGCATGAACATGCTGGACAAGGGTACGCCTCCTCCTCTACTCCCTCTAACACCTCCCCCTCCTCCTCTACTCCCTCTAACACCTCCTCCTCCTCCTCTACTCCCTCTAACACCTCCCCCTCCTCCTCTACTCCCTCTAACACCTCCTCTACTCCCTCTAACACCTCCCCCTCCTCCTCTACTCCCTCTAACACCTCCTCTACTCCCTCTAACACCTCCTCCTCCTCTACTCCCTCTAACACCTCCTCCTCCTCCTCCTCCTCTACTCCCTCTAACACCTCCTCCTCCTCCTCCTCTACTCCCTCGAACACCTCCTCCTCCTCCTCCTCTACTCCCTCCTCCTCCTCTACTCCCTCTAACACCTCCTCCTCCTCTACTCCCTCTAACACCTCCTCCTCCTCCTCCTCTACTCCCTCCTCCTCCTCCTCTACTCCCTCTAACACCTCCTCCTCCTCTACTCCCTCTAACACCTCCTCCTCCTCCTCCTCTACTCCCTCCTCCTCCTCCTCTACTCCCTCTAACACCTCCTCCTCCTCTACTCCCTCTAACACCTCCTCTACTCCCTCTAACACCTCCTCCTCCTCCTCCTCTACTCCCTCTAACACCTCCTCCTCCTCCTCTACTCCCTCTAACACCTCCTCCTCCTCTACTCCCTCTAACACCTCCTCCTCCTCCTCTACTCCCTCTAACACCTCCTCCTCCTCTACTCCCTCTAACACCTCCTCCTCCTCCTCTACTCCCTCTAACACCTCCTCTACTCCCTCTAACACCTCCTCCTCCTCCTCCTCTACTCCCTCTAACACCTCCTCCTCCTCCTCTACTCCCTCTAACACCTCCTCCTCCTCTACTCCCTCTAACACCTCCTCCTCCTCCTCTACTCCCTCTAACACCTCCTCCTCTACTCCCTCTAACACCTCCTCCTCCTCCTCTACTCCCTCTAACACCTCCTCCTCCTCCTCTACTCCCTCTAACACCTCCTCTACTCCCTCTAACACCTCCTCCTCCTCCTCCTCTACTCCCTCTAACACCTCCTCCTCCTCTACTAAAAAGATGTAACTGTGTTGTGTTACATTCTTTTTGCCTAATAACATTTCAATCACACCTCCTCCTGCACCCCCTGCAATGCTTTAACAACCATGTGTAAATAATGATCATTTATGTTCATATTTAAAGGGATAGTTCACCCCCCCAAAAAATCTATGTATGAGTCACCCCATGGAGACATGAATTCATGGATATTGACCGGCAGTGGATCCGGTAGGTAGGGATGGGTATCGTTAGGATTTTTACGAGTCCGGTTCCGGTTCCGGTTCTGCTTATCGGATCCGGTTCCTATCGGTTCCATATTTCGGTTCCAAAATGGTAAAACAATAAGAGGTCAAATGTTTATTTAATAGAGATGCACCGAATGGAAAGTTCTTGGCCGAAACCGAATACCGTATACAGGAAACACTTGGCCGAAAACCGAATAGCCGGAAATTATTAATTACAAAAATATATATATATACATTTTTTTAAAAGTGTTTTTGTACCATTGCTGCCATGGCTGTGTCTCTGTTGTAGAGCTACATGATTATGGCAAAACTTATCATAACTATAATGGGTCCATATTGAGATCAGTTATTTAAAACATATGTATTTATTGTGTAGAATTATTGATTTACTATTGTGTAGTAATAAAATACAATATGCCTCAAAACATTACCCTGCCACATTCAAGAAATTAAAACAAATACTGAATAGCCTAGCAAAAGGCATTATAATGTCTGCAGTTGCATTATTGCACACACAGCCAAAATGCATTAATAATATTAGGTCTGCCATTCCTTCCTTTTGAAGAAGTTACTTTCAGTTTAATTTTTGAAACTGAAAGTTTCAAAAAGTTTCAAAAAGACACACACACACACACACACACACACACACACACACACACACACACACACACACACACACTGATTATTAGGCTTCTCACCATGTCAGTTAGCTCTGGTCCATAGCGTTAGAAGGAGTTCTCCTCAACGCTATGTGACTTTTCATCAAACAGAAGCGTTCACAGCTGGTGTTAATTATGTTGCCCTGCGGGAGCTCTTAACTAGCGCTGGTTTTCCAACTAACTTTACACCCTCTGACATGTGGATTCTAGTATTCAAGATGACAACAGCAAATCTTGGTTACAAAGTTTTCAGGGCAGACTATTCCTTCCCTTACTACTTCAGTTGAGAGACGGTGGTAAGTGAGGGGAGGGGAGGGGGGGCGATGCGGTGAGGAATGTGTCTGGGCTGAGTGCGCCCGGAGGAGCAACAGCTCTACTCCTCCACACAGAGAGACGCTACTGATGTATACTTCTCCATACAACGGTGTTTTACCGGATTTGTGATTTTTGCTCAGATTGTGCTGTTTGTGTAGGACTTCTAAACGCCTTTGTTTGAATGGCTTCTAGCGCGTCTAGGAACCGAAATTACATATTTTGTATGGGTACCCGGTACCGACCATTTCTTTATCGGTTCTTACTTGGAACCGTATTTCGGTACCCAACCCTACCGGTAGGAGACACAAAGAGTCTGCTTTGTGTCTCCTACCGGAACTGATGTGTGTGTAAGGATGTTATACTAAAATAATTATGATCATTTCATTATTATTATTATCATATACCATTCATGCTGTTCATCATCCTGTGTGTGTGTGTGTGTGTGTGTGTGTGTGTGTGTGTGTGTGTGTGTGTGTGTGTGTGTGTGTGTGTGTGTGTGTGTGTGTGTGTGTGTGTGTGTGTGTGTGTGTGTGTGTGTGTGTGTGTGTGTGTGTGTGTGTGTGTGCGCGTGTGTGTGTGTGTGCAGGCATCACAACAGCAGCAGTGTGTGTGTATCCGTCTCGAGTGTCAGACGCCGTCAAATCACTGAAAGCTGCAAACTCCAGTCTGCCTGTCGCCTCAGGTAATAGATTACAATCGCCTCAGGTAATAGATTACAATCGCCTCAGGTAATACACCTTATTAGGAGACAGGAAGCAGGTTGGAGTCTATTGGATCCAATGGGAGAGTGAACACAGCTTCTGAACCATTCTTTATCTCCATGGTTACTGAACTAAATATTAGACCCTATCGTCACAAGACACACATTAAGCACAAGATGATCATCATACTATAATGGCTAATGACACAAATCAGGAGTAAATCAACTTTGTTATCGACTCTTCTCTGTCCCAGCAACACACTCTCGCGAGATTTGGGAAGATATCTGAAGAGTCCGTCTGCAGTCTGACGGACGAGACATAGAGGGCGCTGTCCCTTATTCTAACTCTATGCTCTGTCACATAAGATGTTCTAAAAACAGCTATTTATTTAATATTTAACTCTCTCAGTGCCAATGAAATAAAAAGATTTGTTCTCTAAACTGCCAGCATTTTTTTTTCTTTCAAAGTAGTAAAAAAAAGTGCTTAGGAAGCGAGATACAGCCTTTTTCAAGTTCAAGTTCAAGTATTTATTTGCCATTTCGAAACAAGTTTGATAGGAAATTGTCTTGGTAATTCCTCTCACATACAAGACAGCACAAAAAACAACAACACAAAAAACAAAAAGAACAGAACCAAACAACCATACAACAAAACAACACCCAGACAACAGAACAGCAGGAACAATGTAAGCTGCAGCTTTGGCACGTGTATACAGTACAGACAGTAGAAAGTGCAAGTATGTAGCATTTCAAAGTGCATATTTAAAGTGCATACCGTCTAGTTTGTGTTTGTAGTGCAAGAGTGTTGTTAAGGTGCCTGACTGCTTGGAGGTATGTGCTGTCTCTAAAACGGGAGGTTCTACTCCCAATGCTGCCATATCTCCTACCTGATGGGAGGAGATTGATAAGGTGATGGGCTGGATGGGAATGGTCGGCTATGATCTTTTTAGCCCTCTTCATCAGTCTAGTGGGATAGAGTGATGACAGCGATGGAAGACTCGAACCGATTATTCTAGCTGCCTGACGTGTAACCCTCTCCAACCGTGTCCTGTCCTGTGCGGTTGTATTACCGTACCAGACAAGTATGGAGAAGGTGTTTTACTGACCTTGAACTTTCTGAGCTGCCGCAAGAAGTAGAGACGCTGGTTGAGGCTGGTGTTGAGTTCCCATGATAGGGATTCGTGGATGGTGGTTCCGAGGAACCGGAACGAGGAGACCCTCTCAACCTCTACTCCATTTATGGAGAGAGGAGGAAGGGAGGTTTTGTTCTTCCTCCTAAAGTCAACAACCATCTCTTTGGTTTTTGAGATGTTAAGTATGAGATTGTGGTTCTCACACCACCTCACCAGGTCATCTATCTCATTACGATTCATCACTGTTTGTAATTAGGCCTACCACAGAGGTGTCATCTGCAAATTTAAACAACAGGACTGAATTAGTGTGTGATTGACAGAAATAAGTGTAGACAGAATATAGAAAAGGAGAAAGAACACAGCCCTGGGGGGCACCTGTGTTCAAAACCTTGGATTGTGAGATTAATTTGCCGACTCTGACAGCTTGTTTTCTGTCACTTAAAAAGTCATAAATCCATTTGCAAATGGATTGTTTAACACCCAGTTCCTGTAGGGTTTGGATCAACTTAACAGGAACGATGGTGTTAAACGCAGAACTGTATAACCTTTTCAGTTATAAGTCAAACAAGGAGTGGAAGTTTTTTTTTTTTTTACTCGGGATTTCTCGTTTTGGCACTGAGGGCATTCAGAAAAAAATCTGGATATCTCGTGGCTTGGCACTGAGAGAGTTAATATTTTGAAATTAGAAAACGTTTTCCAGTCCTGGAAAAGGTTTGGAATGTATTAAAGGATCCTGGGAAAATATTTGGCTATGCTTTGATTTTGGCTTTGATTTTGTTAATAAAAACATTTTCCAAAACATGTTTTCACAGAAACGGGCTGCGTGATTGCAGATTGGAGTAGCCAGGTGTAGCCAGGTGTAGCCAGGTGTAGCCAGGGGGAGGCATGCGTTAATCCGACAGACCTTTTCTCCGACTATGTGGCATCCGCGTGCGGTTAGGGTTAGGGTGAGGGTTTGGTTCGGGTTTAGTATTGGAAACGTCGGAGCGCTGCGCTGTCGGAGGAATGCGCTGTCGGACTAACATACTGCACCCTAGCCAGGTGTAACATGCTGTGGACAAAACAAAAAATATTCACATTTTTTCTTTTTCAGTGGCCATTGGGTTCCTAGTTATAAACATGATATATGATGTATTAATAATATAATATTGTGTTTCAGTGGCCACTGGGTTCCTAGTTATAAACATAATATATTATGTATTAATAATAATAATAATATTGTGTTTCAGTGGCCACTGGGTTCCTAGTTATAAACATAATATATTATGTATTAATAATAATAATATTGTGTTTCAGTGGCCACTGGGTTCCTAGTTATAAACATAATATATTATGTATTAATAATAATATAATATTGTGTTTCAGTGGCCACTGGGTTCCCAGCAGGTCAGACTCCTCTGAAGACTCGTCTAGACGAGGTCCGTTCTGCTGTGGAGGACGGAGCCGCTGAGATAGACATCGTTATCAATAGAACCCTGGCTCTGACCGGACAGTGGACAGGTACATATTATAATCATAATAATAATCATAATACTGGACAGGTACATATTATTATAATAATCATGATAATAATCATAACACTGGACAGGTAGGTAGTGCTGCACACACACAAGATTCTTTTCACTTCAATCAATCTTTATTTCAGACTCTATTTGGTCCATTAGAGTCTCGTGATATATTTACATATTTAGGCTTATAAAGACGTGGTCAAATGAAAAATATGTTTTTCCACACGTTTACAATATATCCATAATATATATACAGTACCTACAAATGTATTCCTTTTTTAATAAAAATCACACCCAGTGTGAAGTGGGCGGTGTGTGGTCATCACAACATGACTCACTTAAAAAAAAGGATAAATTACTTTTTTTTTAAGTCCATACTGCTATTCATAGGGCTGCACATGTGTCATGTGTTTCGCTAGCCAATCACAGTCCTGAATTTGCAAAGTCAGCCAATCACATTACAGCTAGTGGTGATGACACTAGCTGTAATGTGATTGGCTGACTTTGCAAAAGTATAGATTTGCATTGACTGTGGAAGGGTTAGGGGGTGTAGACTGCGTTGTAGACTATTGGCCAATCACGGTGCAGGATTGGTCAGTGTCCAAAACTCACTTATACCGCCCCAAAAACATTTAATGTTAATTATTTTGTGTATTCTTATATCAAAAGTCCATAAAAGGCCATGATCCCTTATGAATAAACATGATGTATGATGACATAACCCTTATGAATAAACATGATGTATGATGACATAGCCAAACCCTTATGAATAAACATGATGTATGATGACATAACCCTTATGAATAAACATGATGTATGATGACATAGGCAATCCCTTATGAATAAACATGATGTATGATGACATAGGAAAACCCTTATGAATAAACATGATGTATGATGACATAGGAAAACCCTTATGAATAAACATGATGTATGATGACATAGTCAATCCCTTATGAATAAACATGAAGCTTGATGTCGTTCACTGTGTTCCTCCAAACAGCTGATTTTAATCATAGAGCTATGATTAAAACTCCGTTTTGAACCTCGTTCAAGATGTATTACTTGTTTTAAAGGGACATTTCACTTGTTTCAAACATGTGACTTCCTGTGTGTGGTGTCATGTGACCTCCTGTGTGTGGTGTCATGTGACTTCCTGTGTGTGGTGTCATGTGACCTCCTGTGTGTGGTGTCATGTGACCTCCTGTGTGTGGTGTCATGTGACTTCCTGTGTGCAGCCATGTACGACGAGCTGCGTCAGTTCAGAGAGGCGTGTGGCCACGCCCACATGAAGAGCATCCTGGCCATCGGTGAACTGGGAACGTTTACTAATGTCTACAAAGCCAGTCTGGTGGCCATGATGGCTGGTGAGTTATCTGTTATCTATTAACCATCCTGTTGTCTATCTGTTATCTATTAACCATCCTGTTGTCTATCTGTTATCTATTAACCATCCTGTTGTCTATCTGTTATCTATTAACAGGGGTGCACATAACTTTTTAGGTCTGGTACGCAGAAGAGCACCTGGACATGTGACTTGGTGCGCATGGCGCCCGTCCCGTTTTGTCAACGGGGGGGGGGGTTCAGCCCGGACAGTTTTGTCAACGGGGGGGGGGGGGGGGGGGGATTCAGCACGGTGCCCGCCGGACAGTTTTGTCAACGGGGGGGGGGGGGGGGGGGCGAGAAAAAAAGGACGCTCTGCTTCTAAATTCCGCCGATTTTCGCCGTTTTTTTTTTCTCATGCTGTTATATAAAGCCCCCAAGGTTGGTGCCCTGTGCTGCTGCGCTGATTTTATCCGCCAGATTGCGACGTTCACGGCATATTTTGCACCATTACGGTGCGTTCATCATCGGTGACGAGTGCCTCTAACAGCCGCTGCTGGCTGCGTGCACGCAGCCAGGCAATGCGAGGCGATGCGAGGCGATGCGAGGCGACGCGAGTCATATCTCTACCCCTCCGCCTAATGGCTGTACATGGGGCCGACGGGTGCTTTAGAGTGATTGTGTGAGTGTGGCTTCAGGAAGTAAATTCCTAGCCTCGATCTCCAGGCTTTTATTTTTTAGTTTTGCTAAAAAATAAAAGCTTGGAAATTCCTGTCCCAGCTGTTGGTGCGCAAAAGCGCCTCGCGTCGCCTGATGTGGTGCGCATTTTTTATTTTGGGTGTGCATGCGCACCTGCGCACCAGTTATGTGCACCCCTGTCTATTAACCCATTAAGACCTGGAACTGTGTCATTTTTAGATTTTAGCTAAAAAGCATTATTTTACACTTTGGGCTATTCAAAAATCGTGAAAATGTGTGCAAATCTTTAAATATATATATTTCTAAAGCGAACATATTTAACTCAAATCTTTGCTTCTGGGGGGTCTCTGGAACAACATATTTTGATGGGGGTCCGCGGCCAAATACATATAATTGTGGGGGTCCTTGACATGAAAAAGATTGAGCACCACTGATATAGAAAGAAACGTTTTTCAGAAAACTGTTGAGATTTAGGAGACATGTAGAATCGGCTTCAGGTCTCGATGGGTTAACCATCCTGTTGTCTATCTGTTATCTATTAACCATCCTGTTATGTGCTGAGGCCAGCACTCGTACGGCGGATGCACTCCTTGACACGTTTAACTCCACTTGTAACATATGTGACTCCGTTGCTCCTCTTAGAGGCACAAGCGCTCCAAACCCCTACCTGAGCCACATGGCTAGATGATAACACCAGAGCTCTCAGACGTTCATGACGACGTGCTGAGAGAAAATGTCTAAAGGACAAACTCCATGTATCCCTAGATATCAACACCGTCACACCCCCCAACATCCCGGACACCCTCATATCCAATATTTGCTCCTCTGCCAAAAATCTTGGTGTAATCCTGGATAGCGCCTTCAAATTTGACAAACACATCAGTTCCGTTGTAAAAGCTAGTTTCTTCCAACTCCGACTCCTCGCCAAGGTTAAGGCCTATCTCCCCCGACAACCACTAGAAATAGCCATTCATGCCTTCATTTCCTCACGACTCGATTATTGCAATTCCCTCTACAGCTTAGAGCAGTCATCTGTCAGGCGCCTACAGTTGGTCCAAAATGCCGCGGCTCGCCTTCTCACCGGCACAAAAAGACGTGAGCACATCAGCCCTGTCCTGGCCTCACTTCACTGGCTCCCTGTCAATTTTAGAATTAATTTTAAGGTCCTTTTATTTGCTTTTATATCTCAAAACGGGCTTGCTCCACTCTACCTCGCTGAGCTCATCAATCCATATACTCCAGCCAGGGTCCTAAGGTCTGCTGATCAGTCCCTACTGACCGTCCCAAAGACCAATAAAAGGACCAGGGGTGGCCGCGCTTTTGCTGCTGCCGCCCCCACGCTTTGGAACGACCTCCTCCCTCTCCCCATCCGATCCGCCCAGTCAGTCCATTGGGGTTTTCAGATCCCTCCTAAAAACCCTCCTATTCTCTCTGGCTTTTAATTGTCCTTGATCTGCTGCTATTGTGTTCTAATAATGCACTGTATTTGTGTGTGCGCCAATGGGCGCTTATTGATGCGTTGATGCTTTGTTTGTTTCAACCTTGCTTCTGTTGTTTTAAATGTGCTTTATAAATAAAGTTTGATTTGATTTGAATGTATTTATTGATGAATTAAACAGGTTATTAGTGGATTATTGTTTTAAATGATAATCATTGATAATGTTTTTATTTTAATAATGTATTTATTGATGAATTAGTGGATTATTGTTTTAAATGATAGATAATGTTTTTAATCATGTATTTATTGATGAATTAAACATGTTATTAGTGGATTATTGTTTTAAATGATAGATTATGTTTATAATCATGTATTTATTGATGAATTAAACATATTATTAGTGGATTATTGTTTTAAATGATAGATTATGTTTATAATCATGTATTTATTGATGAATTAAACAGGTTCAGACTTCATCAAGACGTCTACAGGGAAGGAGGCGGTCAACGCTACATACCCCGTTGCCATAGTGATGGTGAGAGCCATCCGAGACTACTTCCTGCACACCGGACACAAGGTACTGTCTGTCTGTCTGTCTGTCTGTCTGTCTGTCTGTCTGTCTGTCTGTCTGTCAGGACACAAGGTACTGTCTGTCTGTCTGTCTGTCTGTCTGGACACAAGGTACTGTCTGTCCAGAATGAGGCATTCTCATAACATATACTAAAGGTTTAAAGGTGTAGTGAAATGAAAAATATGTTTTTCACACTTTTAGAGCATATCCGTGGTCATCATATGGGCATACCTAACAATAGATACCAAAAATGTTTGTGTATTTTTATATCAACAGTCCCCATAAAGTCAATCTTAATTACTTCCTGTAAAGGAAAACGTGCCTGATGACATAACGCATGAATCTTGATTACATGCACCTGTTTGATTCCCATAGCTGCACGTTCTTCAAACAGCTGATTTTAATTACAGAGATACTCCGTTTTGAATCTCATTGAAGATGAGTGTATTACTCATTTTAAACTTCATCTGCACACTAAAATATGTATCTGAAAACATTATAGGTTAGAAATAAGCCAGGTAGTAGCAAACGTGCTTCACTGGCCGTCTCTCTCTCACTTGTAAACAAACACTAGCCGTGTGCCGCACGGCTGAAGTGATTGAGATTCCAACGTCCCATAGCCTGAAGGGATGAGACCTTCTGATTGGTTTAGAGTCGGTTGAGACGACGTTTCAGACTGAACCTTTGATTGATTGATTGATGTACTTTATTGCCATAAGGGTATGGCTTACATGAGGCTCTGTCATGAGTTCGTCCATACATGGTTTGTCCGTTTGTCCTTAGGTTTCTTCAGCATGAGTAAATAGGCATAAGGGACTACTCATGACTTCATCTCTCTCTCTGCTAAGGGGTCCCTGCTTCATCTGTCTCTCAGTTAAGGGGTCCTTGGCCTGAGAAACATGGAACACCCCTGTTTTAAGACATATAAGTCTGCCTCAGAGCAGACGTGAGTTAAGAACATTAGAGTTTTACTCAACCAGAAAATACCAGATCTACAAGCTCACAGCATGTCACAGCAGCGTGACACACCATGGTGAGCTTGTAGATCTGCAATAGTTTTCAGCTGGATGGATTTTGCACAAATTGAGACAGAAAAATGGTTTAAAATGTCCGTCCTAACATGTTGATGTTTAACTCATTCTGTGCCAATGACGTGTTTGACGTGTTTTTGAAAGAAAAAAAAAACGCCCAGAACCCAAGATAACGTGATCTGAAGATGTGCTGCTCCATTCACTTCTTGTTTAACTTATTACTTTAAAATCCTGTATCTGGGCTCCTGTGTGTTACTATACGTATTGGCGAGACGGGGTATAACAAGAGAACGGGAGGTCACGATGACTTCTATCTTTTTTCTTTCGTGGAAGCACAGTGAAACCCTCAGTGATTAGCACCCACCAGGGGATCCATCTTACTGGAGATAAATATTCTGTGACGACTTGAAAAGGTAAGAAAATCAAAAAGTCACTGGAACTGTACTGTACGCAATTATGTTTTTATTTACTTGGCACTGAATGAGTTAATATTATTATTAGTATTATCATGTTGTCCTGCAGGTGGGCTTTAAGCCAGCAGGGGGCATCGGTACGATGTATTATTACTCTCCGCAGGAGAGTATTGTTTTCACTTTCTAAATATGACACACCGATTGGTCAAGCCTCACGTGACACGTGACAATACGGTGAAATACTGTATAAATACATGGCGTAAGTGAGGTAAGACAGGAACCATCACGAAATGGCTGCATGGCTGATACATAATTGGCAGATAGGACAGATAGGACACTTATATAGACAGGAGGGATATGACACTTACACAGACAGGACGGATAGAACACTTACACAGACAGGACGGATAGAACACTTACACAGACAGGACGGATAGAACACTTACACAGACAGGACGGATAGGACACTTACATAGACAGGACGGATAGGACACTTACATAGACAGGAGGGATATGACACTTACACAGACAGGACGGATAGGACACTTACAGTATACAGACAGGACGGATAGGACACTTATACAGACAGGAGGGATAGGACACTTACACAGACAGGAGGGATAGGACACTTACATAGACAGGAGGGATAGGACACTTACATAGACAGGACGGATAGGACACTTACACAGACAGGAGGGATAGGACACTTACATAGACAGGACGGATAGGACACTTATACAGACAAGACGGATAGGACACTTATACAGACGGATAGGACACTTATACAGAAAGGACGGATCGGACACTTATACAGACAGGATGGATAGGACAGTTAGAACATAAGAATTAGAACATTCCCAACATTCCCAACACAAGTCTGGTAAGAGTGAGGTAAGACAGGAACAATCACGAAATGGTTGAGAAATGGTGGATACTGTAACAATTGGATAGGACACTTACACAGACAGGACGGATAGGACACTTACACAGACAGGACGGATAGGACACTTACACAGACAGGACGGATAGGACACTTATACAGACAGGAGGGATAGGACACTTATACAGACAGGACGGATAGGACACTTATACAGACAGGACGGATAGGACACTTATACAGATAGAACATTCCCAACATTCCCAACAGCGGAGAGTTGTGCTCCGAGGAGCACTTTTTCTAGTTATTATTACTATTAATAATATTATTATTCTGTCCTGCAGGTGGGCTTTAAGCCAGCAGGGGGCATCCGTACGGCCAAGGAGTCGCTGGTCTGGCTCACCCTGATGAAGGAGGAGCTTGGCGACGAGTGGCTCCGCCCACACCTCTTCCGCCTGGGCGCCAGCAGCCTATTGGCTGACATCGAGAGGCAGGTGGGTGGGAACACTGCTCTCACACACACACACACACACACACACACACACACACACACACACACACACACACACACACAAGCGAAAGGGCCTTTCTGTGTGGAGTTTGCATTTTCTCCCCGTGTCTCCTAGGGTAGGGGGGTAGTTAATACCATAGATATAGAAACCTAGATACCTCATTGGCCTCTGCAGTTCATTGTAGCGACTGGTATCTCAATACAAGGCTCTTCCGCAGGGCTGTTTCACTACTGACCAATCACATCGCGTTAACTACTGGCCAATCACAGCGCGTCTAACTGACTAGTTGCTGCGCGGCTGCCTCTTAAGAAAAGACCCGCCCCACCTGCCTCTGATTGGCCTACCGAACGCCCCCTTCTGTGACTCACACGGAAGTTTCCAGCTTGCCCAAGCCTTATATGGGCGCGCCCTGTGGAACAAGGAAGCGCGCCCGAGATACGAACGCTTAAGAGCCGAAGGAGGCGTCTACCTTTATATGTCTATGGTTAATACCCTCACAAAAACATGCAGTAATCATGGTCGCTATACCGCCTCCCCCTGGTCAGCCGGGGCGCCTGATGGAGGGGAAAGGAACTGGACTCTCCCCTGTCAGGTGATAAGAAGGTCGGTTGGCTCTCATGCATTGAAGGAGGCATGAGCTCGGCCCTGGCCTCCCTAGGTTGGCAGAGGGAGTGTAGTGCCCAGGATTGACACTGGGTGTAAAAAATGGAGTGATAAAAATTTAAAGAAATAAAAAGAAATAGTAGCAAGAATAGCAGATCTACAAACTTTTGTGTGACACAATAGTATGATTGAAGTAGCCCAGTGTGTTCATGATATTATGTGTCCACCCCCGTCCCCCCGTCCCGTCCCCCCGTCCCGTCCCCCCTCCCCTCCACAGATCTACCATCATGTAACTGGACAGTATGCAGCCTTCCATGAACTCCCCATGGCTTGAAGATCTGCACTTTGGCCAGTTGAAGAATGGCCGACCAGTATTGATGTCAGGGCTGGAGATATAATACATTATATCTATACTATAAACAATAACATATAATACATTATATCTATATTATAAACAATAAGATATAATACATTATATCTATATTATAAACAATAAGATATAATACATTATATCTATATTATAAACAATAAGATATAATACATTATATCTATACTATAGAAAATAAGGCAGTAAATCTATATTATAAAATAAAGCCATTATTAAATCAAGTGAAATAATGTTTACTTGAAGATTAATTGTTGCTCAAATAATTGTGATTAATTAGGGTTTTGTTAACAAAAGCTGCAACAGGGCAGATATGACAAATAACTTCTATCATTTAATAACTTTATACGTAATATGAATAGTGGAAACAGATCTACGAGCTTGTAGATCTGCTATGTCCACTATTTTTGAAAATGTTTGAAAACATAACATCTTTGGTAACATGGTGACATGATGGCGAACATCTTTAATCACAAAAAGAAATTTGAAATGGTCAAAAATAACTAAAAAAAGCAGATCTACAAGCTCACAACGGGTCACAATGTGACGTGAGCTTATAGATCTGCTATTTCTTTTTTTTCTTTTTTTTTTAAATAATTTTTGTCCCACGATTTTGTAACCCACATTTTTTTCACCCAGTGCCAATTGCCTATGTAATCCTGGGCACTACCTACCCTCTGCCAGCCTAGGGAGAGCCCAAGCTGAAGCTCATGCCTCCTTCAATGCATGAGGAGCAAGCAGGCCGCTTCTTATCACCCGACAGGGGGGAGTTTCCCTGGTTGGACATAGCGCGTGGAAGGAACACGTTATTCCAACCAGTTCCCTTCTCCTCCATCAGGCGCCCCGGCTGACCAGGGGGAGGCAGTATAGTGACCAGGATTACTACATGTTTTTGTGAGGGTATTAACTACCCTAGGAGACACGGGGAGAACATGCAAACTCCGCACAGAGTAGGCCCTTTCACCAACCCCACCTAGGGTATGGGCGCCGATGACGTGGAGGAGAGAACACGCCCCCAGCGCCCACAGCGTCCCTGGCGGGAATCGAACCCAGGACCTTCTAGCTGTGAGGCGACAGCGCTGATCTGCTATTTCTTAAGTGTTAAAGGACAAGTCTGGATTAAATAACATATAAGCTAATCCTACTCGTATTGATCCTAAATGACTGGCCATGAGGTCCATAAGTATATCGTTACTTAAGCTATTTGTTGCGGTCAAAGGTTTTTTCATGAATGTGTTAACTCTTTCCCTGCCTCGTCAGATTCTGCTAAGGCACAGCCTGTCACTGACCAGATTGACCAGATTTGTGTTTTCAATATGAGTAGAAAAAAAGACTATGTTATTTTAGTCCAGAGAATTAGTTTAACTAATATATAGCTAATCGTGGCGTTTAACGGTAATTGTTCTAATAAAGATGCATTAGTATTTCTGCATATATATACTAGAGTCCAAATTATGCTGTTCATACAATACTTATTAAATCATTGTTGTAATATTCCTAATAAATGATCTAACATTCCTGGTGACTTGACATGTTGATTAACCCATTAAAACCTGGCAAAGCATCTGTGTCATTTTAGATTTTAGCGTTGGCTATTCAAAAATAGCAGATCTAGCACCGAGTGCCGCGCTATGAGCTTGTAGATCTGCTACTTTGTTTTTTATGTGAAAATTTGTGCAAATCCCCCTCCCCAGTGACGCTGGTTTGGGCGTTTTGCAGTTGGAAGAGCCAATCATCATCAGCGTCTGTAAAACACTGGACCCGCTCTGTCTGCAGAACACACCATTGTGTGGGAAACCCTGCAGTGTGGCTCACATTACTGTGTAGTGTTACAGGGTATCCTGTGACCCCCCCCCCCCAACACACACACACACACACACAGAGCCATCGTCCCGGGCAACAGAGCCGTCCGTCCATCCTGGGTCCTCGTGCACACAGGTGTCAGGTGTCTGTCTGTCCGTCTCAGTGATCAGTGTTCCTGTTCAGAGGACAGACGTCAGACATCAGGAACACATAATATACTGAATCTACATTCTAACACACATTTATTTGTCATCTTTGATTTGGTGGAATTCTCTTCCCTCTTCTTCTCAGGTGAGCACTTTCTTTACGTTATAACCATTGGTGGTAATAGTACTCACTTGTTTTACTTAAGTAGAAGTATCAATACTGTGATGTAGAAATACTCTGTTAGGGCACGGTCACACCGCACTTTTATTTTACCTCTGAGACGGAACCTGACAAATGCTTTGTCAATGCAAATGAATGTCAATGCAAATGAGTGTCAATGCAAATGAGTGTCAATGCAAACGAGTGGATTCATGGTCTTGCGCATCTTTCCGTGTGTCGCGCACACCTTGCGTTTGTGCGCTCAAAACGCCTGCTGGTACATGCCATACAATACTGGTACTATATGTATCTATATACCATATTGGTACTATATGCATGTATATATATCTATAGATATAGATATATAGCTATAGATAGATAGCCTACCATACTGCTGGTACATGCCATACAATACTGACTGCAACAAACTGTCGGCCGTGCACAACCTGAGTTTAACAGCGACAACCATAGTTTGGTGTGACCGAACCCTTACAAGTAAATGTCCGGAATTCAAAATGCACTTGAGTAAAAGTAGTAAAGTATTGGCATCAAAATATGCTTAAAGTACCAAAAGTAAAGGTACTCATTGTATTGTGCAGGATGTAACGTTTCAGTAGTTTAAAATGTATAACAAATCTTTTGAAAATAGCAGATCTACAAGCTCACAACGCCCGCTTGTAGATCTGCTATTTTCACAATATTTATCTGTGGAACCGAGTCAAACTAAATGTTGTGCCTCAACTCCTACATTCAAGTGCTTGTCAGGGTGGGGGGTCCCCAGTTCACATATGATTATTTTAGGGGGTCCCCAGTTCACATATGATTATTTTAGGAGGTGCAACCTGAAATGTTTGTGAACACCTGCTGTAGTCTCTACCAATGTGTTTGTTGATGCTGTATGTTACACACCTTTCAGGCTATATACATATCCAGCACTTTAACTCTCGTACATTTAACACACTTTACACTTTATTACTTATTTAGGGAACAACGAGGTAAGATGACCCAGTGTGTAAGTTGACCCCCGACCCCCCCATCTAGAAAACTAGAAAACTGTGTCATGTGACTTTAAATGTATTAAACATCCATCATTGTGAAGTAGAGAAGCACAAGGAGAAAGCAGAAAACATTATTTTACTGTTCACTTTAACAGTTTTTTCTACTGGTCAAAGGAAAATGTCTACATGTCAGTAAATGACTGTTATATCAATGCTAATTTACCCAGGTCTACAGATAGATAGAATGATAGATAGATAGATCTATGGATACCTTTATTGATCTCTGCGGGGGAATTTCAGTTGCCCAGAGGCAGCACAGTTACAGAGTTACAGATACAGAGTAAGTAAAGTTCTGTCAGATACAGCCAGTGGCGTGCACAGACATTTTGAGGGGCAGGTGCTCAAGTAGATTATACTTTTTTGTGTTTACTTGGTCTGCTCTTTTTTCCCTCTACACCTATACCTCTTTGCCAAAAATAGCCGATCTACAAGCCCACAACGCCTCGCAGCGCGAGCCGTTGTGGGCTTGTAGATCTGCTATTTTTTGGCTAAAGTTCTCCTCAGAAAAGGGATGCTAGGTTTCGAGTGGTTATGGTAAAAAGAAAAAATCATATCACATAAAGATTTGGCGGACCCCCTGTAGTAACTCTGAGGACCCCCTAGGGGTCCCGGACCCCCTGTTGAAGACCCTTGCTGTAAACTGACTTTTTTTCAAAAGGGCACTTCTGGTCAAGAGGGCAAAGGGCAGGTGCTCTAGCACCACCTAGAGTCTATCTGTGCACGTCCCTGGATACAGCAATACAAAGGTAAGTAGCTCCATAATGATGGTGCTGTTACTTACATCACCATAAGTAGCACCATCTGTACAGAACAACAGTATATAATAGTCTAATAATCTATACAACTATCCTGCACTATGCAGAACAACACGACCACCAGACAGTGTCCTCACTGTCCACTGTATCCTGACCCAAAACAACCAGACAGTGTCCTCACTGTCCACTGTGTCCTGACCCAACACAACCAGACAGTGTCCTCACTGTCCACTGCGTCCTGACCCAACACAACCAGACAGTGTCCTCACTGTCCACTGCGTCCTGACCCAAAACAACCAGACAGTGTCCTCCACACTGTCCACTGTATCCTGACCCAACACAACCAGACAGTGTCCTCACTGTCCACTGTATCCTGACCCAACACAACCAGACAGTGTCCTCACTGTCCACTGTGTCCTGACCCAACACAACCAGACAGTGTCCTCACTGTCCACTGTGTGCTGACCCAAC
This sequence comes from Gymnoscopelus microlampas, assembly GCF_963454915.1. Taxonomy (NCBI): domain Eukaryota; kingdom Metazoa; phylum Chordata; class Actinopteri; order Myctophiformes; family Myctophidae; genus Gymnoscopelus; species Gymnoscopelus microlampas. Next base: position 58,782,898 of record NC_139942.1, read on the forward strand.
ACAACCAGACAGTGTCCTCACTGTCCACTGTGTCCTGACCCAACACAACCAGACAGTGTCCTCACTGTCCACTGTGTGCTGACCCAAAACAACCAGACAGTGTCCTCACTGGGGCGGCAGTGGCTCACGGGTAGAGTAGCCGGGTAGAGTGAACTGGAAAACCGCAAGGTTCCCAGTTCGATCCCGGGCTGGGGCGCTCCCCTAGAGTTAGTGTAGAAGTGTCCTTGAGCAAGACTCTGAACCCCTAATTGCTCCCGATGAGCAGGTTGGTGCCTTGCATGGTTTCCTCCGCCATCGGTGTATGAATGTGTGTGTGAATGGGTTAATGGCACAATCAATGTAAAGCGCTTCGGATAGAAGCGCTATATAAATGCACCATTTACCATTTACTGTCCACTGTATCCTGACCCAAAACAAATAGATTGTCGGTGACATTTGGCTAGTTTTCTGCTTCCTCATGTTTATTTATGGTTTTAGCGACAGAAAGCAGACCATTTTTATATCGGCCCTAAACGCTTTGTTTGGAACTGGATGGAATCATATTATATCTAGAGCAGTTCTCACCCCCCCCCCCCCCCCCCCCCCAGATGATTATCTTAATATGCAACATTGTTTTCTCTCTCAACAGTAAACAAACCAACATACAGTATAAGTGTATATTACAGGGTGTCTACGTATTTATAAAGAGCTTTTTAATACCTCTATAATGTAAATAAAACCATTACTGCGTCAAAAGTAATCATGAGATTATTTTAAAAAAAAAGTCAAACATTAAAATACTTTAAAATTAATTTCCAGATTTTCCTTTGCTTTTACGTCAAACAAAATAATAATTATTATTAATAATAAAACCTGTTGAATGTACTTTATGTCTCCAGCTGAGTCATCATGGCTGAGACTCACCTCAACAGCGCCCCCACCAGGAGAGGACCCAGCAGTGCAGGGGGAGGAGCCGTTCCACAGGAGATCTCTCTCAAGGTGAACAGGTTTTATATTTATAATATATGTATAATATTATATGTAAATAAATATTCTATATATGCGTTTACCTTGTTTACTGCAGCAGTGCTTCTCAAACTTTGTCATGTCAAGGACCCCCAGATTGACACTTATTAGCCCGCGGACCCCCATTTGAAAAGATATGCCAGGGACCCCCATAAGAGAAGTTTTTTACGGCTCTAGCAGTGATTCTCAATCATTGTAATTTAAGGACCCCCCAGTTTGACATGCATTAGGCTATACGGACCCCCAATTAATGGCATTTCTATCTCTGGGACCCCAATATTCATATTCACAATGTTAATTTAACTCTGAGAGTGTACACTCTCAGAGTTACAGACCCATAAGGGTCCATTTGGTTCCATTTGTACACACTCAGAGTTACAGACCCATAAGGGTCCATTTGGTTCCTATACATTAATTAGCTGGGGACCCCCTGGTATCCCCTCAAGTACCCCTGGGGGTCCCCAGACCCCACTTTGAGAACCAATGGTTTACTGTAAGTCACTGTGGATAAAGAGCGTCTTGATAAAATGACTAAATCATAAACTGTAAATAAAAACCTTTATTTCCCGAGGCCGGGGTGGCTCTAGTGGACGAGCGGGTGGACTTCCTACGAGAGCAGGCCTTCTGCGTGCTGCGGGTCAAGACCGACAAGTGGAACCGCTTCATCGGCGCCGAGGAGAACCAGAAGGTTCTGTTTGACTTCCTGGATCACATCTGGTCCGACAGACTGCTGCTGTTCACCGGACCTGGAGGAACGCTGCATGCTGGAGACTCACAGGTGACACACCTTAACATGTTTTCCTCCTTTAATACATTTAATACCTACATTAACACACCTACCTTAACTCATTCAGTGCCATTAACGTGTTTCAAAAACATGTTCAGAACCCAAGATATCAGCATCTGAAGATGTGCAGCTCCATCCACTCCTTGTTTAACTTAGAGCTGAAAAAGGCTGTATCTCGCTTCCTAAGCACTTACTTTGAAAAAAAACTCTTTTGACAACATAGCCAGGAATAATTCTGGCAATTCTGGCACTCAATGAGTTCATTAATTAATTAGCTTCTATTTTAATGTAATCTCTATGCAAATGAGCGTTTTAATGTTTACATTATGCGTCCAGAAGCCAGACAACAAAAACCTTGCTTTTTTCACCATAGAATGTTTGACGCAGCTTTTTTTTTTTTGTCGACTCATATCACGCAGCAGACATGGAGGTAGAGAAGTAGTGGATATATATATATTTATTATTAAATAACGGCTGCCTGTATATGTAATATTAACCCATTGACACCTGAAGCCGATTCTACATGTCTCCTAAATCTCAACAGTTTTCTGAAAAACGTATGTTTCTATATCAGTGGTGCTCAATCTTTTTCATGTCAAGGACCCCCAAAATGATTTGCATTTGGCCGCGGACCCCCATCAAAATATGTTGTTCCAGGGACCCCCAGAAGCAAAGGTTTGAGTTAGAAATGTTCGCTTTAAAAATATATATATTCAAAGATTCGCACACATTTTCACAATTTTTCAAAAGTAGCAGATCTACAAGCTCATAGCGCGGCACTCGGTGCCGCGCTATGAGCTTGTAGATCTGCTATTTTTGAATAGCCCAAAGTGTAAAATAATGCTTTTTAGCTCAAATCAAAAAATTAGACAGTTCCAGGTCTCAATGGGTTAATGATGATTTGGCAAGAACGTGGCATATACAGTATATAGACTGAAATAAACGGATATACAACCAACTAGTCGTCTGTGTCCTGTGACCTAAGACAGGGGCTGTCCCGGCCCTGGGTTCTAACCAGAGCTGTGGGTATAGCAGCATATGTGGGACTAAACACACGCCCACACAAGCTCTAATAACGTTTTTAAACCAGCACAGATCTACAGACAGACAACACACTAAACTATACTCTGCTCAAAGAAATGTAGGAACACTTTGATCCCTTCATTATTTAGACTTTTCATGAACTGTGTTCATACTGCTAAACTGTTAGATTAAACTAACAGTATCTAACTAACAGTTAGATTACGTACCGCAAAAAAACACTGCTCAAAAGAAGGGATTAAGGGATCAAAGTGTTCCCTTAATTATGTTATTATTATAATAATATGAGAGAGAGAGAGAGAGAGAGAGAGAGAGAGAGAGAGAGAGAGAGAGAGAGAGAGAGAGAGAGAGAGAGAGAGAGAGAGAGAGAGAGAGAGAGAGAGAGAGAGAGAGAGAGAGGAGAGAGAGAGAGAGAGAGAGAGAGGAGAGAGAGAGAGAGAGAGAGAGAGAGAGAGAGAGAGAGAGGAGAGAGAGAGAGAGAGAGAGAGCAGTGTATATAATGGAGAACAGAAGTTGAACCACAGCTCAGTGGTGTGTGTGTGGTGGTGACTCACGAGGCGGCCGTGAGGAGATAGATGTTCTCCTGATGCTTTGAGTGATCACTGAGGCCTCCATGTGTGTGTGTGATCACTGAGGCCTCCAGGTCTGTCACCACAGAGGAGCTCTGAACCAACATGTGTATAGAGCACTGAAGTCTGACGTCATTTACACATCCTAGGTTTGTCTACCTGGGTCGCGGTTCCCCCCCCATTCTGAATCCCCATAGACGTGTTTAATATCGTGTCAAATAAGAACTGTGTTCCAAATATAAACAAATGACCCTGTGGTGGTTTGACTCTTATGGATATGAAGCATCAACTGACGGTGAGAAAACGCTGTTACTTCCGCCGAATTAGTTACATTTTCACCAGAAACAGACTGTATCAAATATAAGTGACTGACTATCATAAACCATACAGAGCCTCCTCCCTGACAATATCACAGAGACAGTGTGTTTATTTTTGGAACACAAATCTTATATGAGACGATTCTATGATGACCCAATGTTATTCTCCATAGAGAAATGACTTTACCAACCTGGGGATGAACGAGTGACGTCAGGACTTCTGTTCTCTATGTCACTCCTTCCTCCTCCATCTCTCTCCCCGGGCAGAGGAGGGCACCTGTGTGTGTGTGTGTGTGTGTGTGTGTGTGTGTGTGTGTGTGTGTGTGTGTGTGTGTGTGAGTGTGTGTGTGTGTGTGTGTGTGTGTGCGCGCGCTGTCAGCCGCTGTTTAAAAACGCGGTGTTCTAGTGAAGCAGCTTATTCATTAATGCAATGAGTAACCTTTAAATTCACTGAATGAATCACAGAGTCAGGTAGTCTGACTGTCCAGACTGATAACATGGATTCACTCTCACGTCTGGATTCGGCCAATAGGGAGCGAGTCTGAGAAATCAGATTTTTTTAATGCTTTTCACTGTTGTACGGACAGCAGTTGAAACACAGTCACTGATTGGCCCGATCATTTACTGATTTGTCATACTGGCTCCCTATAGGCCGAAGTCCAGACTGACGCCGGGGAGGAACGTGAGAGTGAATCCATGTTGTCATTCTGGACAATGACAGGCTAAGAGTCAGGGTGTTGGCTCACTGGAAACACTCTGCTACACTAGAGGGTCTCAAAGTGTGGTCCAAGGACCCTCATTGAACAACTCTCAGAGTTCTGGGGGTCCTTTTAATCCATTAAGACCTGAGGCCATTCTTAAAATTGTTTTCAAAAAAAATTAAAAATGTTTTCAAGATTTTTCAAAAATAGCTGATATACAAGCTCATAGCGCGGCACTCGGTGCCGCGATATGAGCTTGTATATCTGCTATTTTTCAATAGCCAAATAAATCTAAAGTAACACAGATGCGTTCCAGGTCTTAATGGGTTAAATGAAATGGTTTGAGGACCACCGTGCTACACTAAATGGAACAGAGTTGGATGATGGAAAAAGTTTGCTTTTCCTACATTATTAGATAAACAGTCCATAGGGTAGAGCTGGGGTCTTCAACAGGGGGTCCGGGACCCCTAGGGGGTCCGCCAAATCTTTCTGCTCTGTGGTCTTTTTCTTTTTACATTAACCACTTGAACCCTCACATCCCTATTCTGGGGGCAACATTAGCCGAAAATAGCAGATCTACAAGCTCACCACGCGCAGACGCGTTGTGAGCTTGTAGATCGGCTATATTCGGCAAAGAGGTTATACAGGGGGAAAAAAGAGCTGACCAAGTACCGAGCAAGCTAATGGGTATTTGGCCTGGAAAACATTGAAGACCCCTGGGGGGGGGGGGGGGGGCGGGGGGGCAGAGCGCCTTTGATTTGACTGTCTGTAACTGGGAGACACACAACCATCTAACGTCACTGTGTGTAAATAAGCTGAGACTTATTTGTAGTGCTTTCCATGCGGTTGAAAGCATTGCCGGTGTCGTCCCTGTGTGTGAGGAGACCTCCCCCCCATGGAGGACCAAGCTGCTCTGCCTGCTGAAGAGACGAGTGAAGAGGGTCAGCCCGGACCCCCAGGCCTTCAGACAGCAGCTCAGGCTGGGAGAGATGTCTGCCCACCCTATGGAGCACCTACCTGTCCTCATCTCTGAGGTATTGTGTGTGTGTGTGTGTGTGTGTGTGTGTGTGTGTGTGTGTGTGTGTGTGTGTGTGTGTGTGTGTGTGTGTGTGTGTGTGTGTGTGTGTGTGTGTGTGTGTGTGTGAGATTTGTAGAAGGAAATATGCACATCTCTTGGCAGATGTTGTATTTATGAATAACACATTAGTACACACTAATATGTATAGATGATGATGTATTTCATATCTGTGTTTTGTCATAACTAGGTTTACCCTGTTTCTTAGGCAGGAGGATGGTATAGACTGTATACATATTGTATATGTATCATTTGTTTGAGGGTCTAATAATGTTTATATCTGTCATTTGTCATCAAAGAGTCCACCACGGCTACAAACCAGGCCAGACTGTCCATATGCGCTAGATCACATATTTTTATTGCGGTTTTATGTATTTGTTCATATCTGACTTTCATAATGACAGAAACCTGTCCACAGTGTTTTTGTCCCAAATGGGCCACCATAGTGTTTACAAGCTGATCACAGGGCGAAATCTGGTGTGAGACTTCTGGAGGGGGCGGGGCTCATCTCACACACACACTGTGGACAGGTTTCTGTTATTATGAAAGTCAGATATGAACAAAAAAATCACACCCAGTGTGAAGTGGGCGGTGTGTGGTCATCACAACATGACTCACTAAAAAAAAAGGATAAATGACTTTTTTTTTTAAGTCCATACTGCTATTCATAGGGCTTCACATGTGTCATGTGTTTCGCTAGCCAATCACAGTCCTGAATTTGCAAAGTCAGCCAATCACATTACAGCTAGTGGTGATGACACTAGCTGTAATGTGATTGGCTGACTTTGCAAAAGTATGGATTTGCATTGACTGTGGAAGGGTTAGGGGTGTAGACTGCGTTGTAGACTATTGGCCAATCACGGTGCAGGATTGGTCAGTGTCCAAAACTCACTTATAGGGGGCGGTTACACCGCCCCAAAAAAAAACAATCTAGAGCACGACCGTCCACTCTGGGTTTTATCTCGTTCTAGGATATAATAATATCATAGAAAAGGTAAGAGAAACCAAATTCTCATTTAAGAGCATCTGCTAAATGCCTACATTGTAAATGGTCTGTCACTGTACTGTGTGTGTGTGTGTGTGTGTGTGTGTGTGTGTGTGTGTGTGTGTGTGTGTGTGTGTGTGTGTGTGTGTGTGTGTGTGTGTGTGTGTGTGTGTGTGTGTGTGTGTGTGTGTGTGTGTGTGTGTGTGTGTGTCTCAGGTGTTGGTGTGTGTGCTGTCCTGCGGTCTGAACCATGAGGAGTACCCCAGGGTGGTGTCCCAGGACATCCACAGACACCTGGAGAAGCTGAGGAGCAGAGTGGTGACGCTGAGGGGCCGAGCCGAGGGCCGCACCCTGCTGCCCTTACCGCTACGCGTGGAGAGGGCTCGAACCGACGACATAGTCCTCAGGTTAGAACCCTATACTGCCCATACCGCTATGTGTGGAGAGAGGGCTCCAACCGACGACATAGTCCTCAGGTTAGAACCCTATACTGCCCATACCGCTATGTGTGGAGAGAGGGCTCGAACCGACGACATAGTCCTCAGGTTAGAACCCTATACTGCCCATACCGCTATGTGTGGAGAGGGCTCGAACCGACGACATAGTCCTCAGGTTAGAACCCTATACTGCCCATACCGCTATGTGTGGAGAGAGGGCTGAAACCGACGACATAGTCCTCAGGTTAGAACCCTATACTGCCCATACCGCTATGTGTGGAGAGAGGGCTCCAACCGACGACATAGTCCTCAGGTTAGAACCCTATACTGCCCATACCGCTATGTGTGGAGAGAGGGCTCGAACCGACGACATAGTCCTCAGGTTAGAACCCTATACTGCCCATACCGCTATGTGTGGAGAGAGGGCTCGAACCGATGACATAGTCCTCAGGTTAGAACCCTATACTGCCCATACCGCTATGTGTGGAGAGAGGGCTCGAACCGACGACATAGTCCTCAGGTTAGAACCCTATACTGCCCATACCGCTATGTGTGGAGAGAGGGCTCGAACCGATGACATAGTCCTCAGGTTAGAACCCTATACTGCCCATACCGCTATGTGTGGAGAGAGGGCTCGAACCGACGACATAGTCCTCAGGTTAGAACCCTATACTGCCCATACCGCTATGTGTGGAGAGAGGGCTCCAACCGACGACATAGTCCTCAGGTTAGAACCCTATACTGCCCATACCGCTATGTGTGGAGAGAGGGCTGAAACCGATGACATAGTCCTCAGGTTAAAACGCTATACTGCCCATACCGCTATGTGTGGAGAGAGGGCTCGAACCGACGACATAGTCCTCAGGTTAGTGTGTGTGGATGCTACGTCCCTAACTGGTGGTCTAGGGGGTTAAGGGGGTTAACTGGTGGTCTAGGGGGGTTAAGGGGGTTAACTGGTGGTCTAGGGGGGTTAAGGGGGTTAACTGGTGGTCTAAGGGATAATAACATCCAGTGAAAAGAAGGAGGAAACTGATGGATGAAATGAATGACGATGACGAGCCACAGAAAATAAATTCAACCTGGATGTAAACAAACAATGTCTCTGTGGAAGGACGAGTCTCTCTTCTTTCAACCGGAAGAAAAACCTTGTAACCGTGATGGTCCGTTCTGTAGTTATATGACTCGTTTTCACCACAAACAACTGATCAGGAAAATAAATCTGAGATAAATGTGTTTTATGTGATAACATTGCAGTGGAACGGGTGATGCTTTTATTTTTAAATGACGTCATTTCCGGGTCTGTCTATCTCTGGAAGTCAAGGCATCATTCATAGGCTGGCGAATCACTACAAACATGATTTGTTTAAAAGGACGCAATATTGCGTCTTAGGCAGTTAATATGTTAATAAAGAGCCTTAACTAAAAATGAGCATGTGATTCATAAGTGTATATGTATCACAGATGTCTGTTGGACATTATTGAGGAGACATTACAGGAGGAACTGAATGATCATAATAGTCCAGCAGCATCAGAGACACTTCACCCACCTCTCCTTTTCCCTGTTTATTCACTGTTTGTGTTTCGGTGTGAGTGGAGAGTTTTTGTTCCCCCCGTGTCATGACATCGCTCTATCACATTATTATCCAATCAGCATGCAGCTGTGACGTAACGACTTACGAGAGTTTGCGGCTATATAAATGAGCGTTTCGCTGCTGCACTGACACTTTGAGAAGAGAGAACCCGCGATGAGAACCGAAGAATTGAACGTTAGTCACAGAGATGGTTGACGCTTGGAAGGTTGGTGTCGTGGCGGCGGCGGCAGCAGCGGCGACAACACTGATGATTACTCATTACGGTTACTCTTATGTGCGGAAATTTGAGGAAATGAAGCAGACCTGCTTCCAACTGATGGAAGAAAAGGACGTTTGGGAAGAGGAGAGACTCCAGTTCTATCAAGAAATGGAAGTTTTGGCAGGAAACGATTTCTACGCAGAGCAGGAGATCGAGGAGGAAGAGAGGGACTTGATGTCATCATCACATGTGTGTGACCTCCCCCTGGACCCGAACACGCCACACAGAAACCCCCCTTCGCCCGACAACGACACCAATGTGACGGAGAACCATCCTTATCATCCTCACAGATTTGACTCCTGGGAACAGGTTCTGTGTGCAGAGGGTCTGACCGGATGCCGTTACTGGGAGGTAGAGTGGAGAGAAACGGTTTCTGTAGCCGTGACGCACCGAGGAGTCGGCTCCAGCGAAACGGATTTTAGCGACATTCTGTTTGGTCACAAGGACAAGTCCTGGAGTCTGGAATGTCACCGTGGTCTCCATGGTAACAGTTATACCGCCTGCCACAACGGGGTGAGGACCGTCCTCCCCGTCCTTCCCTCTGACTCCAACAGAGTGGGAGTGTATCTGGACAGTCCTGCTGGCACTCTGACCTTCTACAGAGTCTTCCCCGAGAAGCTGACACAGCTGTACACCTTCCGGTCCATATTCACTCAACCCCTCTACCCCGGGTTCAGGGTGTTAGACTTCACGTTGTCTATGTGTCAGAAAGAGGCCGAACAGTAGCATCCTTTTGCCTTGGAGGAACACTTTGAAATGATAGGTAACTCTGGAGGATCACGGCACGCACACATGCAGGCAGGCAGGCAGGCACACAGCATGTAGACCAGGTTGACTTGACACGGTCCTAGACAGCCAGGTGCAGAAGCCAAGCCTGATGAAGACCCTAAACGAGCAGGGGAGAGGAACGGACCAACTCCAGAAGAGAACCAGGAGCTAGATGGTGGAATTGAAGATCAGTCACCCCTCCATAGATAGATAGAGGAACACGGATGTGGAACAGGAATGTAGTGCAAGCAGAATGTCTTCCAAAGGCAGCTTGTTCTGCTAAGCAGACATGCTTAGTGTAGCAGTAGTGTCTATGCCTGTTGACCAAAAGCCTAATATCTCCCCCGGTCAAGGGGGGAATTCCCCTTCAGGCTAGTGGTTAAGATGTTGGCTTTCCTCGCGGGAGACCCGAGTTCGAATCCCAGGCGTCACATTAGCATCACGTTCAGGAACCACGGGTTGATGCGTGGCGGTGCCTACGTTTGACCTTGTCACAATGTGCTCTCAGTCATATATCGCAGTTTTACTTCCAGCTTACCTTCAGAAGCTTCACTGATATTTTCTGTAGTCCTCGTCTTCTTGTACACAGGCAGCTGTCATTCGCCTATAATGCCACGCCCAAAATGGGGACGCCAGGTTGAAGACGTGCTCATGATGAAAGGTGAAAGCTCTCATACTTAGTTTTTTTTAGAACACTGAAGCAGGTTGTCTTGCAGTGTCTTGTATTTTTCGCCATTCATTCTTCCTTCAATTCTAACACGATGCCCCTGTACCTACTGAGGAAAGGAAAGCCTCCCCACAGCACCATACCACTAAGGAATGTTAGGTTATCTCCCCACAGCACCATACCACTAAGGAATGTTAGGTTATCTCCCCACAACACCATACTACTAAGGAATGTTAGGTTATCTCCCCACAGCACCATACCACTGAGAAATGTTAGGTTATCTCCACACAGCACCATACTACTAAGGAACGTTAGGTTATCTCCCCACAGCACCATACTACTAAGGAATGTTAGGTTATCTCCCCACAGCACCATACCACTAAGGAATGTTAGGTTATCTCCCCACAGCACCATACCACTAAGGAATGTTAGTTTATCTCCCCACAGCACCATACCACTAAGGAATGGCCAGTGTTAGGTTATATCCTCACAGCACAAGGAATGGCCAGTGTTAGGTCATCTCCACACATTGCTCTTCCATCTCCAGAACCTTGAACCAGATGTTAGCTGGGTCACTCTTTTGCTTTCTGGCAAACTCCAGACATTCTTTGATATTCTTTTTTTAGCGGCGCCAGCCGCTCTATATCTGACTATGTCCGTGTGTCCGCTGTATTCTTATTGGCTTGGCTATAAACACATATTGATGACAACACCCGTGTATGTTTGAGCACGGGGCTCATCAAAGGCGCCGCTTCCTTCACACAGGGTGTGATTTTTTTATTGAATAATGACTTCTTTCTCTTCCTTCACCCTTACATACAGTACATGCTAGATTTGTGCTGAGCTCTTCTTATGGTCGACTTGTGCATCTTTACTCCATTCATGACTACTGAACTTAGGGGCATCTTCAATGTTCTTACAGGTCTCAGGGTTCTATGTTCCATCATTTCAATATTCTGTAAACTCTTCTAAAAGTTTTACTATTTACCCTCTGGCTTTATGGTCTACTTAATACGTATAAATCATGTGATTAAATCACCCACGATGGCATTACTGCTGTGGCAGTTGTCATGTGACGAAGTGATACGTCACAACTCGTAAACTCTGTTATCATGGTCTCGTCTTTACCGCTATGTTGTACGCTGTGTTGTAACGGTTCTATGTTGTACGCTGTGTTGTAACGGTTCTATGTTGTACGCTGTGTTGTAACGGTTCTATGTTGTACGCTGTGTTGTAACGGTTCTATGTTGTACGCTGTGTTGTAACGGTTCTATGTTGTACGCTGTGTTGTAACGGTTCCAATGCATTTCTTCTGACAAATCTCAGGAATGTCCGACTTTCCATATACTGAACACACATCAACACATTGTGAGCTTGTTGTGTGATGTGTCCTATGACCAAATATATAGAGTTTAAGGGAATAGTTTCTTCTGTTTTCCTGTAACACCTCAAACCCTGGTTGTCATGTTTCTTAGATCTACTGGTTGGCCACCCAGTAGAGTTATAAGATGATCTAATGAGTAGATCCTCTTAGCCTTGGCACTTCAGTGGAACATCAGCGGATAGTCCAAGCCTTGTCACAGAGAAAGGGGGGCATTATTTGCCAGGTGTGAACTGGTCTCATTTCAAACCTGGCAAATCAGGCAGGACAAGAGTGAAGAGGCCAGATGTCTTGTCTGTAATCTGATCTTAACAAGTCCCCATGACATGTTGTGTTATCCTTTTAATGTCTTACTGTACCACCTACATTTCTGATGAATAAAGTATTCAATCAATCAAATGATCTTATCTTATGGCATGATACCGTATCAGTGGTGGAAAGTAACTAAGTACATTTACTTAAGTACTGTACTTAAGTACGATTTTGAGGTATTTGTACTTTACTTGAGTATTTCTAATTTCCAATACTTTTACTTCTACTCCACTACATCTCAGAGGCAAATATTGTACTTTTACTCCACTACAATTATTTGAAAACTTTAGTCACTAACTACTTCTCAGATATAAACTATGATATAATGAAACATACATTAACCACTTCAGCCCTATTTTATACATAGGCTATTTGAAAATAGCAGATCTACAAGCTCACAACGCGTCGCGATGCGACACGTTGTGAGCTTGTAGATTGGCTATTTTCAAATATTTAGTACTTTTACTTTTGGTACTTTAAGTACATTTTGATGCCAATACTTTTGTACTTTTACTCAAGTAAATTTTTAATTTTGGATTTTTACTTGTAACAGAGTATTTTTTATATTGCAGTATTGGTACTTTTACTTAAGTAAAGAATTTGAGTACTTTTTTTTTATCCTCCTCAGCTCCAGTGGCTGGCCGGTGGACAGTGGTCTGCTGTACTCCATAGAGACCCTGGTGGTCCAGTGGTCGGGTCAGATCTGGAGCGTGTTGAAGAAGGACTCTGGCCTGGCCCTGGAGAAAGGGGACCACCCTGGACCCTCTGTGGAGCTCCACTTCTGGTCGGCTCAGAAGGAGAACCTGCAGGGCATCCAGGCTCAGGTAGGACGAAGCAGAGGGATCATCATCATTTCATCCAATCACGTCCCTTAACACATTGATTGCCAAGATCGCATGTGTGCGTTCTTTCAAAGCCATCGCTTCATTGCCGCAATTCAAAAGATGTCATATATATGCGTTCTTTTGAATTTTCATTGTTGTCTCCGCCAGGCCGAAGGCATGGTGGAGAGTATGTTTTCGTTCCCGTCCCGCTGTGTGTGTGTGTGTCCCCCCCCCTAGCCAAGCTAACATTGGTCAAGCATCGCGTGACACGTGACAATATGTTGAAAGGGTGTGCTTTGATTGGCTAGCGAGACGCATGACGAAATAGAGCCCTATAAATAAGTGTGTCACTTTGAAACGATGGCCCCGATTCATAACGAGGGTCGTAAATATGGTGTAAATGAAGTTCGTAAAGGAGGTCGTATTTCTGGTACTCACTAACGGACGTGCGATTCAAAAGGGGTTCGTATATGACAGAGACGTGCGTATGACCAGTTCTATATTATAATGACAGCCAGCTGGGCGTGATGATCCCGAGAGGTTCATTTACATTGCTCCACGCCCCATTTTGCACCATAAAAGGCGTGAACCGTGACTCAGCAGTTTCGCTCTGATCAAATCTGTCACTTTACTGAACAGTGTTGCCATGTCCGCTTATTATAAGCGAATCTGAGCTTATTTTTCTGTAAAGTTGCTTGTAAATATTGGTAGCTGTGGGGTGCGTTTTTTTGGGCTTGTTTCTAAAGTGTAGTTCATTATTTGGGCTTGCTTAACAATTGTTCAATTATTTTAACCGGTGGTTGTCAAATATTTTTATGTCATGGACCCCCAAGTTAATATGTAGGCTAATTTATCCCTATAAGCCCCATCTGAACATGTTTTGTGCCCGCTGGAGGCAGATTTGTGTTGTTAAAATGTTTAAAAAATCTTCCAAATATTCCACATTTTATTACAAGATTTAAAAAAATATATATAGCAGATCTACAAGCTCACTACGGTTTAATTAAAGTGCTTATAATGGGCTGTCAGTTGCTTCTTTTGGGCTTATTTTCATAGACCTGGTTGCTTATTTCTCTCACAACATCTGGCAACGCTGATGCAAGTTCAACTCCGCCGTCTAAAGAATAAAGATAACAGATGCGGTGTCGCATCGCCTTGACAACTTACTGTTCTGTCTGGAAGCGGATCACGTAATAAATGCTCTCATGTGTAATGAGAATAAAGAAGTTTACAAGGTTTAACCCCATTACAAAATAAAAGGCTAATAAAACGTGGAAAGGATATTTATAAGCCTTTTCTAATGAACATTGCGCACCTTTACCAAGGTAAAAAGATTATGAAATCCAGCATCCAAGTGGAACGCTGCTATCCGATTATGGACCAGAGCTTATTGATTACTTATTGATTAAATTAGTTATGTTTTGATTAATATATCACTGTCCTACGTCGGAATGGGGAATAGATCTTCTGGACACAGCTTTCATCCACTATTAGTTTCCTCATCAGATGGTAATATTTATTAGGCTGTTGTGTGTGGCGTTCATGTGATCAATATACAGTAGAGTAGCCTACAGTAGACTATTAGCCTACAAATTAATAGCGCGGCACGGACACTGACGTGCGTCAGTCCCTCCGCAGTCTCATTAAGACATGATAGCCTATTTTCATTATTACGTGACACTGAGGGACCTTTTCAGCTCTAAATGCGACTCATAGACTAGAAAATAAATAAAAAGCGGTGGAATCTACATCATGTCTAAGCAATACATCGTTTGACATTTATTTTTTATTTTTTTATATATATGTGTTGACAAATGTTGGGCACATACATATTTTATTTGAGGTTTGCCACTGTTGTAATTGATTTTGACATGAAGAATAAAGCATTCTAAAGACATACGCACATTTCAGCCCTGGTACGCCAGCCTCGGGGCTGACCTGAGAACGTGCGCACCTGACGCACAAAACACAGACCAAAAAATCTTTATGCATCAGGTGGATATGTACGACTTGTCCTAAATGCCGGTACGTACAAAATATGGTCGCAAATCCCTTTATGAATCAGGGCCATTGTCTACATGTTTCAAAGTGACATCAGTGCCATCAGCCAAGCTAACATTGGACATGTTAGTTTGGCTGATTGAACATGTCTAACTTTAACATTCACCTTTTAACAAAAAACGTTTTTGTTGAAGATATATCTTTTACCCTACCTTTAAGTTTTAGAAATCATTTTTAGAATCAGCCTCAGATCATAGTAACAATGGCTATTCAATGGTTGATTTGATTGTGGTTGCTTGCCACCTCTATATCTCATTAGTTATTGCTATAATAATATAATTACTATGATATAGTAACATGTTCTATTTTTAGTAAGAATTAGAACATTCCCAACATTCCCACAACATTAAAATAGCACAGGTCTGCTGGCGGAGACTTGTGCTCCGAGGAGCACATTTTCTACTTTAATCTGTGATCGCACTGTTCTGTCAATTTTTCATCATCAGTTTCGTCACACTCACCGGGTTCCGGATTCATGACGCAGATTCCGTGTCCGGTTCTCGGAGGCCTTTTTTAGGCATTTTAGGCGAGAATAGGGAAAAACACGTTTTTTTCACACGGTATAAAAAGCAAACGGAGAGCTCCAGTTCCACTTTCTTTAGTCTGGATGACTAACAGCCATTGTCGTCGTCGTGTATCACATCCAACTGAAGCCCGATGGGCAATCTGCGAAAACGTCACATCCGGGGGTCGAGGGGCTGAGCGAGTGATCGAGGTGTCTATTTGCTGCTCTCTGCTGGTCGATCTGTCGTATGTGTTTAAAACCACAGCCAGACAAACTATTTTAATGAAAAATTACAAAATAACAACAACCAAAAAAACACGAAAATCGCTGCCACAGGGGTGAGTACATTATGAACTAGAAAATGTGCTCCTCGGAGCACAGGTCTCCGCCAGTACTGTTCCTGATTAATCAATTAATTAATTGTTCCTGGTTGAGTTATGACTTCAAAAGCCTATATCTCGGCTCCTGTGTATTTTTTGTTTTTACGATGTATTTTCGACTATTTTCAACTGGCTGCAACTATGGAACGGATTACCGAATGTTTTTAATCTTTTTCCCCGGATTGTACGAGACCTCTATGTGTGTAATGAGGGGATCACCGTGAGGACGGTGATCACTGAAAATGTTTTGTGACTACTTGAAAAAGGTCCAAAAATGGTTAAAATTCCAGGCACTGGAGGTACCCTGTTTTGAAAAACCCCTGGCACTCAATGTGTTAAGTGTTACTTGATTAATCCTGTCTAAAGTGTTACTCCGCCATTTCTCAGCCATTTCGTGATTATTCCTGTCTTACCTCACTTTGAAAGAGACAAAGACTCTTTCAAAGTGACACATCTATTTATAGGCCGTTGATACGTCATGCGTCTCACTAGCCAATCAGAGCACACTCTTTCAACGTATTGTCACGTGTCACGTGAGGCTTGACCAATGTTAGCTTGGCCGAGGGGGGGGGGGGACGGAAAGTGAAAACATAGTCTCCTGGCGGAGACAATAAACTCTGGCAGTCAATGTGTTAAAGGACCACTTCACCCATGTTCTACCTATCTTCATATTACTGGTCCTCATTAATGCTCATTATAATAATATTATATCTTATCTTCATATAATTGGTCCTCATTAATGCTCATTATAATATGCCACCAGAGGGCTGTGGACAATTCAGAAACCTGCCTACCAGTGACATCATCGATGGGGAATCCAAGCTTGTGTTACCAAGCTATAATGGAAGCCATTGTTCTCGCGTTAATAAAAAATCACACCCTGTGTGAAGGTAGCGGCGCCTTTGATACATTATGTCATCGATATGTGTTTATAATGTGTTTATAGCCATGTGTCACGTGAAGCTTGACCAATCACTTTGTTGACGGGTCTGACCAATCAGAGCGTTGACGGGTCTGACCAATCAGAGCGTTGACGGTGAACACGGACAAAGTCAGGTATAGAGCAGGATCCGCTCTATACCTAAAGGTATAAAGCGGCTAGCGCCGCTAAAAACTAAATACAGGCTCCACCTCCAAAGTATATAGTAGTAAATATGTCTAGAACTCACCAGCTCCAGAGACCATATTACTAATAAAGTTGATTTTCTTTTGTTGTTTTATCCTCCCCCCATTTATACCGTCTTTATATATTTGAGCTATTATTATTATCATTATTTGTATTATGATTATGATTATGATTATTGTTATTACAGATCCAGAGCTCTAAGGTACAACACATCATGGAGATCCTGAGGACGGTTCAGAGCAGCTACTACCCTTCTTTCAACGACATCTGTCTGAAGGTCGACCAAGGTAGAGCTTATAGATCTGATGTCACAATCACTGCATCATCACCAAGGTAGAGCTTATAGATCTGATGTCACAATCACTGCATCATCACCAAGGTAGAGCTTATAGATCTGATGTCACAATCACTGCATCATCACCAAGGTAGAGCTTATAGATCTGATGTCACAATCACTGCATCATCACCAAGGTAGAGCTTATAGATCTGATGTCACAATCACCGCATCATCACCAAGGTAGAGCTTATAGATCTGATGTCACAATCACTGCATCATCACCAAGGTAGAGCTTATAGATCTGAT
>NC_139942.1:58805272-58847962 GCF_963454915.1 Gymnoscopelus microlampas
AGACCAGGTTAGACCATGTTCTATAGGAGATACAGACCTGTCAGCTGACCCTAGACCAGCACAGAGACCAGGTTAGACCATGTTCTATAGGAGATACAGACCTGTCAGCTGATCCTAGACCAGCACAGAGACCAGGTTAGACCATGTTCTATAGGAGATACAGACCTGTCAGCTGATCCTAGACCAGCACAGAGACCAGGTTAGACCATGTTCTATAGGAGATACAGACCTGTCAGCTGACCCTAGACCAGCACAGAGAACAGGTTAGTCCATGTTCTATAGGAGATACAGACCTGTCAGCTGATCCTAGACCAGCACAGAGACCAGGTTAGACCATGTTCTATAGGAGATACAGACCTGTCAGCTGACCCTAGACCAGCACAGAGACCAGGTTAGACCATGTTCTATAGGAGATACAGACCTGTCAGCTGATCCTAGACCAGCACAGAGACCAGGTTAGACCATGTTCTATAGATACAGACCTGTCAGCTGATCCTAGACCAGCACAGAGACCAGGTTAGACCATGTTCTATAGGAGATACAGACCTGTCAGCTGACCCTAGACCAGCACAGAGACCAGGTTAGTCCATGTTCTATAGATACAGAGGGGGGGCTACATGGCATTGGTCACGCCTCCACGTCTTAAATGAACTGCATGTGTTAAGTTGTGTAGTTGCAGACAGGGTGTGTGTTACGTTGTGTTATGTTGTGTAGTTGCAGACAGGGTGTGTGTTATGTTGTGTATGTTGTGTAGTTGCAGACAGGTTGTGCGTTCCTGGACAAGAACCTTCCTGCTGTGTCTGGAAACCTGAAATGGTCTCAGGAGCTCCGAGACCTGATCCTGACCCACAGGACCCACCTCAACATGATAGTACACATGTATGTACACACACACACACACACACACACACACACACACACACACACACTGCAAACATATGGACGAAGGGACCCCCATTGGTGTCTACAGACCTGTGTGTGTGTGTGTGTGTGTGTGTGTGTGTGTGTGTGTGTGTGTGTGTGTGTGTGTGTGTGTGTGTGTGTGTGTGTGTGTGTGTGTGTGTGTGTGTGTGTGTGTGTGTGTGTGTGTGTGTGTGTTCGTGTTCGTGTTCAGGCCTCTGGGCGGTGCAGAAGCAGACGAGGTTCTCCAGAACAGTGAGCGGGTTCTTCAGGTTCTGGAGCGTCTAGACCAGGACCTGGTGTCCTCCTGGACCAGAGGACTGGAGGACATCTGTCTGTCTCACCTGGAGGAACCTCTGATGGTCCTGGACCAGGAGACAGGCCTGTTCCAGGTCAACTTCCACCCTGCTGTAAGTTATCAACCACAGCCTAACCCTCTGTGAACCCTGTGGACATCAACCACAGCCTAACCCCCTGTGAACCCTGTTGACATCAACCACAGCCTAACCCCCTGTGAACCCTGTAGGCATCAACCACAGCCTAACCCCCTGTGAACCCTGTTGACATCAACCACAGCCTAACCCCCTGTGAACCCTGTAGACATCAACCACAGCCTAACCCTCTGTGAACCCTGTTGACATCAACCACAGCCTAACCCTCTGTGAACCCTGTTTACATCAACCACAGCCTAACCCCCTGTGAACCCTGTAGACATCAACCACAGCCTAACCCCCTGTGAACCCTGTTGACATCAACCACAGCCTAACCCCGTGTGAACCCTGTAGACATCAACCACAGCCTAACCCTCTGTGAACCCTGTTGACATCAACCACAGCCTAACCCCCTGTGAACCCTGTAGACATCAACCACAGCCTAACCCCCTGTGAACCCTGTTGACATCAACCACAGCCTAACCCTCTGTGAACCCTGTTTACATCAACCACAGCCTAACCCCCTGTGAACCCTGTTGACATCAACCACAGCCTAACCCTCTGTGAACCCTGTTTACATCAACCACAGCCTAACCCTCTGTGAACCCTGTTGACATCAACCACAGCCTAACCCCCTGTGAACCCTGTTGACATCAACCACAGCCTAACCCCCTGTGAACCCTGTAGACATCAACCACAGCCTAACCCCCTGTGAACCCTGTAGACACCAACCACAGCCTAACCCTCTGTGAACCCTGTTGACATCAACCACAGCCTAACCCTCTGTGAACCCTGTTGACATCAACCACAGCCTAACCCCCTGTGAACCCTGTAGACATCAACCACAGCCTAACCCCCTGTGAACCCTGTTTACATCAACCACAGCCTAACCCTCTGTGAACCCTGTTGACATCAACCACAGCCTAACCCTCTGTGAACCCTGTTGACATCAACCACAGCCTAACCCTCTGTGAACCCTGTTGACATCAACCACAGCCTAACCCCCTGTGAACCCTGTTGACATCAACCACAGCCTAACCCTCTGTGAACCCTGTTGACATCAACCACAGCCTAACCCTCTGTGAACCCTGTTGACATCAACCACAGCCTAACCCTCTGTGAACCCTGTTGACATCAACCACAGCCTAACCCCCTGTGAACCCTGTAGACATCAACCACAGCCTAACCCCCTGTGAACCCTGTTGACATCAACCACAGCCTAACCCTCTGTGAACCCTGTTTACATCAACCACAGCCTAACCCCCTGTGAACCCTGTTGACATCAACCACAGCCTAACCCTCTGTGAACCCTGTTGACATCAACCACAGCCTAACCCTCTGTGAACCCTGTTTACATCAACCACAGCCTAACCCCCTGTGAACCCTGTTGACATCAACCACAGCCTAACCCCCTGTGAACCCTGTTGACATCAACCACAGCCTAATCCCCTGTGAACCCTGTTGACATCAACCACAGCCTAACCCTGTGTGAACCATGTTGACATCAACCACAGCCTAACCCCCTGTGAACCCTGTTGACATCAACCACAGCCTAATCCCCTGTGAACCCTGTTGACATCAACCACAGCCTAACCCTGTGTGAACCCTGTTGACATCAACCACAGCCTAACCCGGTGTGAACCATGTTTACATGCTCAAACATTTAAACATTATTTCAGATAATCATTATTTTTACACACTCTTCATAATCATTTCAATGTTCTTTAAAGAAAACTTTTTCAAAAATATTGGAAATAGCCGATCTACTAGATCGGCTATTTCCACTAGTGCTGTTTTTCGGAAAGTATAACATAATCAAATATGTTACAGTATGTGTCATATCTGCCCTGTATGACTTTTGTCTATGAAGCCTAAAAGCCAGAAAGAAAAGTCACATTTATTCATGATGTTCAATGTGACAGAAACACATCGTTTAGCGCAATTATTTGAGTGACAATTGGCTGTCAAGCTAAATGTCATACTTTAACTTTTACGGGGCGGCAGTGGCTCAGGGGTAGAGTGGCCGGGTAGTGTGAACTGGAAAACCGCAAGGTTCCCAGTTCGATCCCGGGCTGGGGCGCTCCCCTAGAGTTAGTGTCGAAGTGTCCTTGAGCAAGACACTGAACCCCTAATTGCTCCCGATGAGCAGGTTGGTGCCTTGCATGGTTTCCTCCGCCATCGGTGTATGAATGTGTGTGTGAATGGGTTAATGGCACAATCTATGTAAAGCGCTTCGGATAGAAGCGCTATATAAATGCACCATTTACCATTTTTTACCATTTTAACTGACCAGATAGTTTCAGCAGTTAGTCATGTGATGTGTCATGTGATGTGATGTCTTGTGTCATGTGATGTCTTGTGTCATGTGATGTCTCGTGTCATGTGATGTCTTGTGTCATGTGATGTCTCATGTCATGTGATGTCTTGTGTCATGTGATGTCTCGTGTCATGTGATGTCTCATGTCATGTGATGTCTCATGTCATGTGATGTCTCATGTGATGTCTCATGTCATGTGATGTCTCATGTCATGTGATATGTCATGTCATGTGATGTCTCATGTCATGTGATGTCTCATGTCATGTGATGTCTCATGTCATGTGATATGTCATGTCATGTGATGTCTCATGTCATGTGATGTCTCATGTGATGTCTCATGTGATGTGATGTCTCATGTCATGTGATGTCTCATGTCATGTGATGTCTCATGTGATGTGATGTCTCATGTCATGTGATGTCTCATGTCATGTGACATGTCATGTCATGTGACATGTCATGTCATGTGATGTCTCATGTCATGTGATGTGTCATGTCATCTCTTCCTCTCTAGTTGACGTCTGTGTTGAGGGAGGTGAAGTATTTAAGTCTGCTGAAGAACGACAACATTCCTAAAGCTGCTCTACAGCTGTTCTCTAAGAGAGAGACTCTATACATGGTGAGTTAACAGATCTATAGACTCTATACATGGTGAGTTAACAGATCTATAGACCCTATATAATGCTGATCAGAGAAACACTGCTGTAGCGCCCCCTATGGGTGCAATGTAGTTGTCTTAGTGTGACTGTTTGGTGTTCGCATGACTGACCCCTGAACCGTGTGTGTGTGTGTGTGTGTGTGTGTGTGTGTGTGTGTGTGTGTGTGTGTGTGTGTGTGTGTGTGTGTGTGTGTGTGTGTGTGTGTGTGTGTGTGTGTGTGTGTGTGTGTGTGTGTGTGTGTGTGTGTGTGTGTGTGTGTGTGTACAGTACAGTCAGACCCTGACCCAGGTGGCTCAGTGGTACAACAGGCTCCACAGCACCATCCTGGCTGTAGAGCTGGGTCTGGTCCGGGACGAGATGGAGCGGACCAGACAGCAGCTGGAGCCCACCCTGACCCGGCTGACCTGGGCCCAGGATGACCTGTGGGACTACATCCAGACCACCAGAGACCTGGTCCAGGTACTGTTTACATCCAGACCACCAGAGACCTGGTCCAGGTACTGTTTACATCCAGACCACCAGAGACCTGGTCCAGGTACTGTTTACATCCAGACCACCAGAGACCTGGTCCAGGTACTGTTTACATCCAGACCACTAGAGACCTGGTCCAGGTACTGTTTAGATCCAGACCACCAGAGACCTGGTCCAGGTACTGTTTACATCTGTAGTATAGACCACTAGAGACCTGGTCCAGGTACTGTTTACATCTGTAGTATAGACCACTAGAGACCTGGTCCAGGTACTGTTTACATCTGTAGTATAGACCACTAGAGCAGGGCTTCTCAAAGTGGGAGCTGTGAGACCCTTCAGAATACTTAGATCATATTATGAATGTACAAGTAAGACGCGCGAACGCTGGAAGCGAACGCAGCTCGAAAATATTGTGTATTTACGGACTGTGTGTTTGTGTGTTTGTGTGTGTGTGTGTTTGTGTTTTGACTGTAGCTGCACTCTGGCGCACTCTTCGGCGCGCCTCCTTCCGCGTTCGCAATCATTTCTGTTTAACCACCAACCACTTAGACCTTCTATACTCACTATAAAGGACCTTCTATACTCACTATAAAGGACCTTCTATACTCACTATAAAGGACCTTCTATACTCACTATAAAGGACCTTCTATACTCACTATAAAGGACCTTCTATACTCACTATAAAGGACCTTCTATACTCACTATAAAGGACCTTCTATACTCACTATAAAGGACCTTCTATACTCACTATAAAGGACCTTCTATACTCACTATAAAGGACCTGAGTGGCTTTACTTAGCCTCCATCTCCAGGCTTTTCTCCAGGGGGGGGGGGGGGGGGGGGGTGGTGCGTGCATTATTGCCAGATATGGTGCCTTCAGCCTGGATGCGCGGGTGAAAACTACCTCACGACCGCTTGTCTCTGAAAACGTAACTCTCTGTGGGTTGGTGGATGTATGGTCTTTGTGTACACACATGATGTGGGTTGGTGGATGTATGGTCTTTGTGTACACACATGATGTGGGTTGGTGGATGTATGGTCTTTGTGTACACACATGATGTGGGTTGGTGGATGTATGGTCTTTGTGTACACACATGATGTGGGTTGGTGGATGTATGGTCTTTGTGTACACACATGATGTGGGTTGGTGGATGTATGGTCTTTGTAAACACATGATCCATGGATCATAATGGATACAACATTTCTGTGAGCGGTTGAAAGGGTTATAAAACACCAAACTCGTTGGCATTGAGTGCCAGAATTGCCAGAATTATTTCTGGCTATGTTGTCCCAGCTAGTGTCAGAGATTATCAAGGTAAAAAAAAAGTGCTTAGGAAGCGAGATACAGCCTTTTTCAGTTCTAAGTTAAACAGGGAGTGGATGGAGCTGCAAATCTTCAGATATCTTGGGTTCTGAACATGTTTAAAAAAAACAAAAACATTTTGAACATTTTTTTCAAAAACACGTCAAACGCGTCATTGGCACGTTGCGCCATAGCG
The DNA here is from genome assembly GCF_963454915.1 of Gymnoscopelus microlampas. Classification (NCBI taxonomy): domain Eukaryota; kingdom Metazoa; phylum Chordata; class Actinopteri; order Myctophiformes; family Myctophidae; genus Gymnoscopelus; species Gymnoscopelus microlampas. Next base: position 58,811,547 of record NC_139942.1, read on the forward strand.
GTAAAAACACGTGAAACACGTTAATGGCACTCAAGGAGTTGTGTTAATATGACATAAATGTAAGATGCTGTAAAGCAGTGGTTTTCAACCAGTGGTCCGGGGACCACCAGTGGTCCTTGAGGGAGTTCCAGGGGGTCCCCAGCTAAATGATAGTTTGGAACCAAATGGACCCTTATGGGTCTGTAACTCTGAGAGTGTACAAATGAAACCAAATGGACCCAAACGGGTCCATTTGGTTCCATTTGTACACTCTCAGAGTTACATTAACATTGATTTTACAATATAAACTGGGGTCCCAGTGATAGAAATGCCATTAAATGGGGGTCTGTAGCCTAATGCATGTCAAACTGGCGGTCCTTGAAATTAAAATGGTTGAGAATCACTGCTAGAGCCGTAAAAATCGTCTCTTATTGGGGGTCCCTGGCATATCTTTTCAAATGGGGGTCCCTGGGCTAATGTGTGTCAATGTGGGGGTCCTTGACGCAAAAAAAGGTTGAAAACCACTGCTGTAAAGTAACAATGTCATTCAGGGGGACCATGGATGAAAAAGTTATTTAACAACAAATATTTGAGAACCTCTGCACTAGAGACCTTGTGATCTACAAGCTCACATGTGTCGTATTGTGATGTGTTTTAGGGGGTTTCCAGTCTAACCCTGTATTTCTCTGTCCCACCACTGGGGGGGGGGGGTCCAGTCTAACCCTGTATTTCTCTGTCCCACCACTAGGGGGGTTCCAGTCTAACCCTGTATTTCTCTGTCCCACCACTAGGGGGTGTCCAGTCTAACCCTGTATTTCTCTGTCCCACCACTAGGGGGTGTCCAGTCTAACCCTGTATTTCTCTGTCCCACCACTAGGGGGGGTGTCCAGTCTAACCCTGTATTTCTCTGTCCCACCACTAGGGCGTGTCCAGTCGCGTCCAGCAGAGTAAGGACAACGTGGAGGCCATCCAATCACTGATGGGGAAGTTCAGCCACCAGGCCTTCATCACCAGGAAGAGCAGGAACACGGCCCTCCTCATCCTCTCTGACATGGACGAGTGTTTCACCAAGCAGTACACACTGATTACCAAGACTGGAGAGCACACACACAACCTGCTGCAGGTACACACACACACACACACACACACACACACACACACACACACACACACACACACACACACACACACACACACACACACACACCACACAACACAACACATACACCACACACCACACACCACACATCACACACCACACACGCGCACGCTAGTGCGCGTATGCGGGTGACGCTCACCCGCATAATTGCCTCTGAAATTCTGACTCGACCCACCCGGGTCCCCGCGGGTTGACCCGCGGGTTACGGGTCAATCCGCGCATCACTAGCGCACGCGCGCGCGCGCACACACACACACACACACACACACACACACACACACACACACACACACACACACACACACACACACACACACACACACACACACACCTTTGAAATATGTATTTATGTCCACATAAACAGAAGTACAGGATGTACAAAGGACATAAACACAGTGCAGTCAGATAAAGGGAAAACAGTCAGTTACAAAGTGCATGTAAAGCAGAGCATCTACTTACATAATCGAGGATTGACTTGACGCCATACACTGCAAAAAAAACAAGGTTTCCGGCTATGAAAACCGATGAATATGAGATGTAAATTCAGAGAATTTACAAGAATTTACAAGAGTTTTCCACTCGGAAAACTCAAAGTTTTGTGAGTCGGTAAACTCCTGTATGGTACCAAATTAAGTATGCGTGACCCCCTGCTGGGGTTGCTGCCAGAAAATCACACCTTCAGCCCTAACCTGGATTTCCACAATTTGGGAGGGGGGAGATCCCCCCTCCCTCCTCCCTATCTCGAGCAATGCTACTGAGCATGTGCAATAAGCCACCTATGATTGGCTGTGACGTAGGTGGGCATCCCTCCCTTATTTTGGGGGTCACATTGTGTGTGGGGGGGGGGGGGGGGGGGGCTCACAAGGACCCCCCTCCTAGGGACCTGGGGGGTGGTGCCCCCCCCCCTAGGGATCTGGGGGGTGGTCCCCCCCCCCCTTATTCCCTTATTTTATATATATATATATATATATATTTTTATTTTTTTTTATTTTTTTAATGTATATATATATATTTATTTATGTATATTTGTATGTATTTATTTAGTTATATACACAGTGTGTGTGTGTGTGTGTGTGTGTGTGTGTGTGTGTGTGTGTGTGTGTGTGTGTACACACACACACACACACACACACACACACACACACACACACACACACACACATATATACATACAAGATTCTGAAAACAAATAGGCAACAATCTCAGTCAGGTAAATTGTGTTTATTGATAAAAAAAAAAAACAGTATACAGTATACTTTGGCTATTCAAAAATATCTTCTAAAACAGTAAAAAAAAAAATCCCCATCTCCACATCCCCAAATGTTTTTTCCAGGGACCCCCAGAAGTTGTAAAAAACTCCCACAAAGGGGACAATAATAAAAAAATAAAATGTAGTTCTGTCTCTCATGCAGTGTCTTGCTGAACGAACGGCCTCTGCTTCTCTTTGGAGTCCCTCCACCAAACTGGACAACTTAACAGTTACTGTGTAAGAGAGCTAAAAATGAGCTGTTCTGTGCCGGTGTGTCTCGTCGCACGCGGTGGTGATGAAGGGAACGCGGGTCTCTTCTGTTGTCTTTCCTCTCCTGAAGCACCTGGCATAAAGCAGAAAGCTCCTCATCTCTCTCGGGTGGAGATGAAACAATCCACACCGCCCGTCCATCTACGATGCCGTCCTCTTCATCTGACATTAGTTCAGGAACTGCATGCCCCCACACGGCCCTTTCTCCATCAGACTCCAGATATGCAGTCCTGGTGGTCATCAACTGTAAAACATAGAATAGCAATTAAATTATGTATTACATTACCATTATTACAGGAACACAGAATGTAAAACAAAAAAACATCTTACAAACAGTTCCATATAACTTACCCTCAATCTTCTCTGTCGGGTCTTCATTGAGGCATTCAGCTTTTTCTTCTGGTCAGCATTCTCTGGCTGGTCCAGGCGATGGCTTCTTCTCAGAGACTCAAAGTGTGTCCTGCAAGCCGCTGAAATACAAGGAAAACACAATTAGGATCTATTTAGTTGTTTATCTACACAAACAACACAATTCCACATCTACACTGCTCTAAAAGAGAACCTACATGTGACTGCAATTTTTAACTGGCCCCTGTAAAAGTCTAAGCCAGTTCCAGACTCCAACCCCCTCCATTCGAAGCTCACACCTCCACCCCACCCTATTCAAAGCCTGCATCAAAACCCACCTTCCCCTCCCCCCTAATTCAAACCTCTGTTTCTGCCTTAGCTTACTGGTTCCTTTTTAGAAGTATTTATCTCCTAATAAAGTTGTTGTTTTGTTGTAAAGCAACTTTGGGTACTAAGAAAATCGCTATATAAATGTTATGTATTGTTATTACTTAGCTGGGGTAAATTACACAGTGATACAACAAAAAAAAAACGTACCTTTCTTTTGGATCAAGTCTCATGGCATTGTTTTCAGAGTTGTGTAGACGTCTCACCGCCTCCTGCAAACAGAAAGATTCACAAAGTTAGTTGGACTATAAAAGCATAAAGGCCTTCTCTCCTTGTATGTATTAACTCAAATATAACAAAGGGGAAACTGTAAACTTAATGTAACAGAGGATTATTTCTTTCTGACAACTCTGCAGACATGTAATTGATAAATGCAAATTCAGTTAGTTTGCAAAAACAAACAAATTTCACAATTACGACATAAAGTGTTCCAGGTTTCCTGCTACAGTAATCCATGGCATATAATATTATGCTCTTGTGATACTAGTGCAATACAATATAATGTATCCTACTAACAATTTATAAATACGTCATGTAGGCTTGAAGCTTACCTTAATTCAAGTATGTTGAGTCAGTCAGCCAGTCAAGTCAACTGATTTTCATCTGGCTGCAGTGGATGGCAGTTAAGATTTAAAAAATTAGATAACCTGATTGGCCAAACTGAGAAGGAAAGTCATTGGTTGTGAATGGCTGTGCTGTGGAGAGACACTGCAGCATTCACATGATCATTAGCAACTTTGGTCAAAGCTGTCTGGAATGGGAAATGTTGTTATACTCTACATCTCAGAGGCAACTATTGCACTTTTTACTACAATGTAATTAATTAAAAACTTTAGTTAAGGTACTTAGATTTAGATTAGAGTATACATAAAAAAAAACATAGATTAACAAATTAAGCCCTACATTATACAAAGCATTGCAATGTGATTTTTGTCAAAAGACCATAGTTAAGATTTAGATGAGTTAAATTACTTTTTAAATTATTTAAAAAACATAGATTAACAAAGATATTGAAAAAAGTATATATTGTTTTGTTCCATTTTTGTAACGTAAACCTGCCAAACCTGTGTTTTATTGCCGATTAAGCTCATTTGTAGAGAGAGAGAGAGAGAGAGAGAGAGAGAGAGAGAGAGAGAGAGAGAGAGAGAGAGAGAGAGAGAGAGAGAGAGAGAGAGAGAGAGAGAGAGAGAGAGAGAGAGAGAGAGAGAGAGAGAGAGAGAGAGAGAGAGAGAGAGAGAGAGAGAGAGAGAGAGAGAGAGAGAGAGAGAGACGTTTTTTACATGAAAAAAATGCTCCAGGCACCTTTCCTTAAAAACAACACAACATTTTACATTTCACAATTAAAACAGATCAATCCTCGATTCCTCCCACATTCTAGAAACAATAAACATCCAATTTATACAGAGGGTTCAGCCATGACCAGTGTCACACAGTCTGTGAGTGATTCCTGATTCCTGTTATAGGTAAATGAAAAGTTAACCCCTTCAATCAACTGAAATATATGAGAAATGTTCCATGACATAATGCTATAATGTTTTATGGGTAATAGCTTGTAGATCTGCCATTTCTCACACACACACACACACACACACACACACACACACACACACACACACACACACACACACACACACACACACACACACACACACACACACACACACACACACACACACACACACACACACTGACCCTCTGCACCTTAATCCCCATGTATAACGCACAAACTTTTTTTGTTTTTTTTATTATTGCGCTCTTTTTTCTCTCTAAGCACCTTTATGCTCAGGCACCTTAGTTTGTCTCTTATCTCAGGTACTTTGTAAATATGTAGATAACTTGTTTTTGGCCTTCTATTGTTCTCTTGTTGATCTCCTTCCCACTTGCCCCCTACCTCTCTTCTTCTTCTCTCTCCCCACTCTTCTTTCTATGGAATCTAACGTTGCGATGGGAGTGATGTACAAAAACGAATTTCACCCACTTTTTTACCTTGTAAACCTGTGATGTGACAATAAACCTGATTCTGATTCTGATTCTGACACACACACACACACACACACACACACACACACACACACACACACACACACACACAATTAAGACCTATCCGGTGAACAGATATGGGAAATATTCTTATTCACTTAGATTATATATATAAAAAAAGATTAACAAATTAAGCCCTTTTTCAAGCCCTTAACAAAAAAAAATAAGATTATAGTTTTGTTTTGTTCCATTTTTGCTTTGGCAATGGAGAGAGGGAGAGGGAGAGAGAGATCCCCTCTTTAAACAAAGAGTGAATTTGGATGTCAAAGGAAATGGCCAATCTCCTGCTGGGTCTTTGTCTGGCAGAGGAACGGTAAATCACTGATTTCCAAAGTATATAGACGAATTTCACAGTAAACATTTTCAACTGTAAATTTCCAATGACGTACAAAAACACCAGCAAACTGCGGGTTCACTGAGCAACTGCAAATGCCCAAAAATGCCCGTTAATGCCTCTTTTCTTGCAGTGATACCCACTGCACTGATTTCGACTAAACACAACAACTACATCGGACATCTCTACACGAAACCCGCCACAACGTGCACGCTTAATTTACGCGTTGCGTAAGGCACCTCTCATTTCTCACTACATATTTTCCACCGCGCAACATAATTAATTCCTCTCACCACATTACGAGCAAAACGGAACGGGAAACACTTTGGTACTGTTTAGCGTGTGTACGGTACGGTACCACCGACACCGAACGCCCACGGGCACAGCCGAAACAACACGAAGCGGCCGCCATTGAAATGTCTGCATCTCCACATAGCCCCAACAACAGAAGCGCGTCCTTCACGTCCCCTTCACTGCACCGTCTCTTCTGCTTCCACGCTCCATTCAGGTCACTACAATGCTAATACGTTAACGCTCAACCTCACAATCACACGCTTCTCCGTTTAGTCTTTCATTAGCGCGAGCGTGGAAAACAACAACAGCGCGTTGTGCTGCTGCGCATCTGCTGCTACACAATAGCCTAGGATCATGATACCAAGGATTCGACAGTGATGTCATCATTATGCAACCCGGAAGTAAAGATAGCAAGGATTCGTCAGTGATGTCAGCCATTTGCGTTGCCACGTTGCCAAAACAACACAAGCACAAAACACAAGAAAATATCAGTGTTGCCACATTTGCGCCAGAAACAAGCAACCACCTTCATGGAAAAAATACAAAACAGCCGAAGGGGTCCGCCATGTTCCACCGGGGTCCCCGGGGGTCCCAACACTCCCAGGGGGTCCGCGAACCACCACCAGGGGGTCCGCGGACCCCCACAATTTTTTCTTTCTTTTTTTCTTTATTTCTTTATTTATTTTTTTACTTTTGGAAATTTTTATCCCACCATTTTGGTACCCCAAAATAAGCGCTCCCTTAGAGCCCTAGAGCCCCATGCGCGGCTAGCGGGCCGGCCGGCCGGACCTCTAGTTGTTACATACAAAACAAAAGATGGTATACTTGTCGAACACAGCGGACAACAATCACAGGTAAAGGAACCAACACCTCCTCCACATTGAGCGGCTTCCTATAACAGCTGATATTGAGCAGTACCTTGCTAATTGTTTAGCCCTCCTTTTGGAGAGGCAGGCCATTTGCAGGCCCTTCAAAACCAACTTGTGCCCTAAAGACTACCAAAGATAAAAAACAAAAGTTTACATCTGTAGCCTAGCTGAGAGATGGTCTGCTCTAGCTGATGATATTTTAGCACTTTGGTTAGGAAGGCTTCCTCTAAGCTGTAATCAAAAGTACAGCCGACCTCCAGAATGAACACCTCTCTATGGTTTTCATTAACAACAATGACATCAGGGTGTTAGCTGAAATGTTAGAGAACACAGAATCATCATTACACAGGTTAAACATGTTATAATGTAGAGAACACAGAATCATCATTACACAGGTTAAACATGTTATAATGTAGAGAACACAGAATCATCATTACACAGGTTAAACATGTTATAATGTTAGAGAACACAGAATCATCGTTACACAGGTTAAACATGTTATAATGTAGAGAACACAGAGTCATCATTACACAGGTTAAACATGTTATAATGTTAGAGAACACAGAGTCATCATTACACAGGTTAAACATGTTATAATGTTAGAGAACACAGAATCATCATTACACAGGCTAAACATGTTATAATGTTAGAGAACACAGAGTCATCATTACACAGGTTAAACATGTTATAATGTTAGAGAACACAGAATCATCATTACACAGGTTAAACATGTTATAATGTTAGAGAACACAGAATCATCATTACACAGGTTAAACATGTTACAGTATAATGTTAGAGAACACAGAATCATCGTTACACAGGTTAAACATGTTATAATGTTGAGAACACAGAATCATCGTTACACAGGTTAAACATGTTATAATGTTAGAGAACACAGAATCATCATTACACAGGTTAAACATGTTATAATGTTAGAGAACACAGAATCATCATTACACAGGTTAAACATGTTATAATGTTAGAGAACACAGAATCATCATTACACAGGCTAAACATGTTATAATGTTAGAGAACACAGAATCATCATTACACAGGTTAAACATGTTATAATGTTAGAGAACACAGAATCATCATTACACAGGTTAAACATGTTATAATGTTAGAGAACACAGAATCATCATTACACAGGTTAAACATGTTATAATGTTAGAGAACACAGAATCATCGTTACACAGGTTAAACATGTTATAATAATGTTAGAGAACACAGAATCATCGTTACACAGGTTAAACATGTTATAATAATGTTAGAGAACACAGAATCATCATTACACAGGTTAAACATGTTATAATAATGTTAGAGAACACAGAATCATCGTTACACAGGTTAAACATGTTATAATAATGTTAGAGAACACAGAATCATCATTACACAGGTTAAACATGTTATAATAATGTTAGAGGACACAGAATCATCATTACACAGGTTAAACATGTTATAATAATGTTAGAGAACACAGAATCATCATTACACAGGTTAAACATGTTATAATAATGTTAGAGTACACAGAATCATCATTACACAGGTTAAACATGTTATAATGTTAGAGAACACAGAATCATCATCATCATCCCTGTGGCCTGAAAGGTGTGAGAACCACTGGACTGACCCCCCCCCCCCCCCCCCCCCTCTCTCCTCCAGGAGAACCAGTCTCTGCTGGGGGTCTCGGCCCCTGAGGGCCCAGAGTGGCGTTGCTACACGGAGCACATAGACCGCATGGTGCTGGTCAGCCTGCAGGGGGCGGTGCGCTGCTCGCTGCAGTACTTTGTGGAGAACACCGGGGGCAGCGTCTCGCCGCTGTTCGAGGTTCAGCTGGTCCTCAACGGCAAGGAGATGACCTTTGACCCCTCGCTGGACCCCAGCCGCGAGGGCAACTTCTACGACAGCGTGGACCACATGGTGACGGCCATCTGCAGCATGGCCTCATACATACCCAGAGTGGCCAAACACAAGCAGCTGGACGACTACCAGGTGAGGGGAAAAAAAGTCAAAATGTTGTCCCAGAGTTTTAAAAAACTAAGTGCTTAGGAAGCGAGATACAGCCTTTTTCAGGTATAAGTTAAACAAGGAGTGAATGGAGCTGCAAATCTTCAGATAATGATATCTTGGGTTCTGAACACGTTTTTTTTTTTTTTTACTATTTTTTTGAAAACACGTCAAACACGTCATTGGCACGTTGCGCCATAGCGGTAAAACACGTTAACTCATTCAGTGCCTGACTTATTTCTGGCAGTTTGGCTCTGAGTGCCAAACTGCCAAAATACATTGTAAAAGAAAAAGCTTAGGAAGCGAGATATAAAGCCTTTTTCAATAAGATGTTAAACAAGAAGTGAATGGAGCAGCACATCTTCAAATCATCATATCTTGGGTTCTGAATATTTTTCAACTCTGAGAGTGTACAAATGGAATGGACCCTTAAGGGTCCATTCCATTTGTACACTCTCAGAGTTACAGCAACATAAGGGTCCATTTGGTTACTGACTATCCAACATTTATCTGGGGACCCCCTGGAACCCACTCAAGGATCCCTGGGGGTCCCCGGACCCCGCTTTGAGAACCATGGACTTAAGTAAAAGTATCGATACTGCAATGTAGAAATACTCTGTTACGAGTAAAAGTCCGGAATTCAAAACGTACTTGAGTAAAAGTACAAAAGTAATGGCATCAAAATATACTTAAAGTACCAAAAGTAAAAGTGCTAAAATGTTTGAAAATATCAGATCTGCATCGCAACGGGTTGGGAGCTTGTAGATCGGCTATTTTCAAGTAGCCTATGTATAGATACATAGGGCTGAAGTGGTTAATGTATGTTTTATAATATAATCATTTATATCTGCACAGTAACTAGTAACTAAAGTTTTCAAATAGTTGTAGAGGAGTAAAAGCACAACATTTTCCTCAGAGATGTAGTGGAGTAGAAGTACCTCAAAATTGTGCTTAAGTTAAGTATAGTACTTGAGTAAATGTACTTAGTTACTTTTCAGTTTCCTAACTTTTTGTGAGGAGTTTTATATGAACATGATAATACTGTAGCTGATTATAATAAACACAACCTTTGTTTCTAAGTCTGACATCAATGAGATGGCTGAGCTGGCAGATCTGTGCCACATCATCCGCTCACGTGCGCGCATCGCCATCGCTAAGGTGAGCGTTGGTTCACTTCCTCCTCTTTGTGCTTCATGATTTATACGTCTGTGTCCAAAACTACAATTATTATAGTTTCAAAACAAACTAGTTTCTGTTTTTTTTAAAGATATTAAACAATGATTTTCCCTGCAATTCTATTTAGTTTGTTTGTTTTGCATTGTTAATTCTACTACATTTTTCAGCCCATGGACCCCTTAGCTGAGAGACAGATGAAGCAGGGACCCCTTAGCTTAGAGAGAGATGAAGCAGGGACCCCTTAGCTGAGAGACAGATGAAGCAGGGACCCCCACTGTTGGATTCATGTTAAACGTGTGTTTTCTGACATTTAATGACTTAAACCCTCAATACTTTGTAAACTTGACCTTTGGCTCTGTGCCGAAAATAGCCGATCTGCGACGCGTTGTGAGCTTGTAGATCGGCATTTTCAACTAACGTTCCACCCAGAATAGGGATGTGAGGGTTCAAGTGGTTCATGTAAAAATATAATAAATAAAATTAAGTCTCTATCACACTGCAGTTTCTCTGAGGATGCATTATCTTCATCCACCCCTAGGGGTCCTGGACCCCCTGTTGAGGAGCCCTGGAAAATATGTTAGTGAGCAATACATTTATTAGGTTGTGATGTTGGTTTTCAGGTGAAAGAATACCAGAGCTCACTGGACAGCTACCGCTATCTCTGGACCGATGACAGGTCAGAACACTTCTGTTCTTCATATTAGTTCTGTTCTGTTTTTATCTATATTGTAAAGAATTTGGGCCTCTTCCTTACTTCCTTCACATGTGTTAACAATGATATTAATGAAGGCTCTGTTCCATTCTGGTCAAACAGAGTAATAAAGGTCTTAAAAGTCCTTAAATTGTAATTTTGTCCACACGTCCTAGACTCTTCTCTCTTCTCTAAAACACTCTGGACAACGCTCCACACGTCCTAGACTCTTCTTACTTCTCTAAAACATCCTGGACAACGCTCCACACGTCCTAGACTCTTCTCTCTTCTCTAAAACACTCTGGACGACGCTCCACACGTCCTAGACTCTTCTCTCTTCTCTAAAACACTATGGACAACGCTCCACACGTCCTAGACTCTTCTCACTTCTCTAAAACATCCTGGACAATGCTCCACACGTCCTAGACTCTTCTCTCTTCTCTAAAACACCCTGAACAACGCTCCACACGTCCTAGACTATTTTCTCTTCTCTTAAACACCCTGGACAACGCTCCACACGTCCTAGACTATTTTCTGTTCTCTAAAACACCCTGGACAACGCTCCACACGTCCTAGACTCTTCTCTCTTCTCTAAAACACCCTGAACAACGCTCCACATGTCCTAGACTATTTTCTCTTCTCTTAAACACCCTGGACAACGCTCCACACGTCCTAGACTATTTTCTGTTCTCTAAAACACCCTGGACAACGCTCCACACGTCCTAGACTATTTTCTCTTCTCTAAAACACCCTGGACAACGCTCCACACGTCCTAGGCTCTTTTCTCTTCTCTAAAACACTCTGGACAACGCTCCACACGTCCTAGACTATTTTCTCTTCTCTAAAACACTCTGGACAACGCTCCACACGTCCTAGACTCTTCTCTCTTCTCTAAAACACTCTGAACAACGCGCCACACGTAGACTCTTCTCTCTTCTCTAAAACACCCTAGACAACGCTCCACACGTCCTAGACTCTTCTCTCTTCTCTAAAACACTCTGAACAACACTCCACACGTCCTAGACTATTCTCTCTTCTCTAAAACACTCTGGACAACACTCCACACGTCCTAGACTCTTCTCTCTTCTCTAAAACACCCTGGACAACGCTCCACACGTCCTAGACTCTTGTCTCTCCTCTAAAACACTGAACAACGCTCCACACGTCCTAGACTCTTGTCTCTCCTCTAAAACACTGGACAACGCTCCACACGTCCTAGACTCTTCTCTCTTCTCTAAAACACTCTGAACAACGCTCCACGCGTCCTAGACTCTTCATGTGATGACCACACACCGCCCACTTCACACTGGGTGTGATTTTTACCTTGTTTATTGTAAGTCACTGTGGATAAAGAGCATCTGATAAATGACATTATAAATGTGTTTTGTTGTGTTGTGTTGTGTGTTAAAGGTCAGAGTTCATGAGACAGTTCCTGCTGTACGGTCATGTTCTGAGTACTGAGGAGGCGGAGCTTTATGCAGACTACGAACTGAAGAAGAACCCGCCCACTCTGGACAACTTCAAAGAACAGGTCTGTCTGTCTGTCTGTCTGTCTGTCTGTCTGTCTGTCTGTCTGTCTGTCTGTTAGTTAAACACTCAAAAGGCTTAATGTTTTCTAGTTTAGGTATGTGTCGGACTCAGCCGATTATGCATTATTTTTGTGAATTAATATGGTTTATGTTTTACTACTTTACTAGGACCCCTATATTAGAACAGACTCAGATTAGCTTTACTTAATTGTATTCAAAGACTTCAAAGACTCTGATGTGTGTAATGAATGTGTCTTATGACTGTAATGTAATGAATGTGTCTTATGACTGTGCTTTGTGTACGACTTGGTTGGTAGTTGTTGGTCTGTACACAGACAGGGGAAGTTGTCTTTCCTACAGACACTATAAATAGGACACTTCTGTTCCCCGCAGAACACACCGCTGATGAAGGCTTGATGCCGAAACGTGTACGTTGTTGTGTTCTCTGCAGCGTACCATGCCTTCTGGATATATATATAAATAAAAGTGCCTTTAAAGGACTGTTCCCTGTGCTGGTATTCTCACTGAGATTTATTGTAAAGTTACTTTTCCAGACCATGCAGCCGGTAAGAAGGTTTAGTATTGTTGAGACGAGTTGGAGTCGTGCTCACACCCTTGATGTGCCTGTCTGTCTCTCTCTCAGATCAACCTGACTGACTCTCTAAACCTGTCTCTCTGTACCTGTCTCTCTCTCAGATCAACCTGTTTGAGTCTCTGTACCTGTCTGACTCTCTGTACCTGTCTCTCTCTCTGTACCTGTCTCTCTCTCAGATCAACCTGTTTGAGTCTCTGTATGGGCGTGTCAGTAAGCTGGAGGAGAGGAGGGTGTTCAGTGGTTGGTTACAGCTGGACGTCAAACCCTTTAAAGTCACTCTGATGAACGTCATCAAGAGATGGAGCTGGATGTTCAAAGAGCATCTACTCAACCACGTTAATGAGAGGTACACACACACACACACACACACACACACACACACACACACACACACACACACACACACATCTACTCAACCACGTTAATGAGAGGTACGCACGCACGCACGCACGCACGCACGCACGCACGCACGCACGCACGCACGCACGCACGCACGCACGCACGCACGCACGCACGCACGCACGCACACACACACACACACACACACACACACACACACACACACACACACACACACACACACACACACAGACACAGACACAGACACAGACACACACACACATACTCAACCACGTTAATGAGAGGTGGACGCACGCACGCATGCATGCATGTGTGCATGGATTATCACAGTGGTTCTCAAACATGTTCATGTTAGGACCCCCAAATCTATACCTATTAGGCCTGGGACCCCCATTTGACCAGATCTTGTCCCAGGGACCCCCATAACGCTGCATTCACACTGAGCACAGAGCAGTTGTTCATAAAGTTAACATAAGTATAACCAAATGCATTTGAAATTAAATAAAAATGTAACTTTTCAGGATTCCAATTCAAAAATAGCAAAACAAATCTGTATTTCAATGTAAAAGTAGCAAAGATAGCAGATCTACAAGCTCAAAACGCATCGCAGCTTGTAGATCTGCTATTTTTGCTACTTTTGTGTGACATAGAATGACAAAGTACGGCATTAATTTACAAAAAACGTTAAAATACAGAGATAGAGTTGTCTGCCCGACAGTATATGTAATGTGTTCCTCTGGAGTGAGTGTGGAAATATAGTGACCCTCTACATCAACATAGTTGCATCACCTCTGCCTTAAACCCTAACCCTTAACCCAACAATGCATGATATTTCATCTTTATATGTTGTCTCCACCAGGCCGAAAGGCATGGCGAGAGAGTATGTTTTACCCCCTGTCCGTCCGTCCGTGTGTCCGTCAGTGTGTGAGCAGCTAATCTCCGGCACCGTTGGCCCGCTCGCTGCGAAACTGTGCACACACACTCCCTGGATGCCAATTCAGAACCTCTGCCCCAAAATGTTCACAAATTTTCATATAGCGCCACCAGGAGGCTGATTTGTGCAAAACCCATTTTTTGACATTACTCCTACAGATTTTATCCAAAGGTCATGCAAATCGGTACACAGTATCTCTATAGTCATGTGATCAACACGGATCTGTCCCATTTCCCATATTCCATCCTGATTGGCTAAGGTTGGCTTCCAGAGTTTGCAGGATTGGTTCATTTTGAACAAAATGCCTCAAATCATCTGCCTGAGGCAATCATGCCTCAGCTTGCAATTTCCGTGAAATTTCACACACGCATTCCCACTAGGCCGAGGAAGAAATGGCACCCTTTTCACATTGGCCTGTTATAGCGCCACCAGGAGGCCACAATAACGTACCTGACCTGGTGGAGACCTGTGATCCGAGGAACACTTTTTCTAGTTTTTATTGTATTTTAATTATATAACGTCTCTCCTCAGCGTTAGAGCAGGGTTAGGGTTAATTATATAACGTCTCTCCTCAGTGTTAGAGCAGGGTTAGGGTTAATTATATAACGTCTCTCCTCAGTGTTAGAGCAGGGTTAGGGTTAATTATATAACGTCTCTCCTCAGTGTTAGAGCAGGGATAGGGTTAATTATATAACGTCTCTCCTCAGTGTTAGAGCAGGGTTAATTATATAACGTCTCTCCTCAGTGTTAGAGCAGGGTTAGGGTTAATTATATAACGTCTCTCCTCAGCGTTAGAGCAGGGTTAGGGTTAATTATATAACGTCTCTCCTCAGTGTTAGAGCAGGGTTAGGGTTAATTATATAACGTCTCTCCTCAGTGTTAGAGCAGGGTTAGGGTTAATTATATAACGTCTCTCCTCAGTGTTAGAGCAGGGTTAGGGTTAATTATATAACGTCTCTCCTCAGTGTTAGAGCAGGGTTAGGGTTAATTATATAACGTCTCTCCTCAGTGTTAGAGCAGGGTTAGGGTTAATTATATAACGTCTCTCCTCAGTGTTAGAGCAGGGTTAGGGTTAATTATATAATGTCTCTCCTCAGTGTTAGAGCAGGGTTAGGGTTAATTATATAACGTCTCTCCTCAGTGTTAGAGCAGGGTTAGGGTTAATTATATAATGTCTCTCCTCAGTGTTAGAGCAGGGTTAGGGTTAATTATATAATGTCTCTCCTCAGTGTTAGAGCAGGGTTAATTATATAACGTCTCTCCTCAGTGTTAGAGCAGGGTTAGGGTTAATTATATAATGTCTCTCCTCAGTGTTAGAGCAGGGTTAATTATATAATGTCTCTCCTCAGTGTTAGAGCAGGGTTAGGGTTAATTATATAATGTCTCTCCTCAGTGTTAGAGCAGGGTTAGGGTTAATTATATAATGTCTCTCCTCAGTGTTAGAGCAGGGTTAGGGTTAATTATATAACGTCTCTCCTCAGTGTTAGAGCAGGGTTAGGGTTAATTATATAATGTCTCTCCTCAGTGTTAGAGCAGGGTTAATTATATAACGTCTCTCCTCAGTGTTAGAGCAGGGTTAGGGTTAATTATATAATGTCTCTCCTCAGTGTTAGAGCAGGGTTAGGGTTAATTATATAACGTCTCTCCTCAGTGTTAGAGCAGGGTTAATTATATAATGTCTCTCCTCAGTGTTAGAGCAGGGTTAATTATATAACGTCTCTCCTCAGTGTTAGAGCAGGGTTAGGGTTAATTATATAATGTCTCTCCTCAGTGTTAGAGCAGGGTTAATTATATAATGTCTCTCCTCAGTGTTAGAGCAGGGTTAGGGTTAATTATATAACGTCTCTCCTCAGTGTTAGAGCAGGGTTAGGGTTAATTATATAACGTCTCTCCTCAGTGTTAGAGCAGGGTTAGGGTTAATTATATAATGTCTCTCCTCAGTGTTAGAGCAGGGTTAGGGTTAATTATATAACGTCTCTCCTCAGTGTTAGAGCAGGGTTAGGGTTAATTATATAATGTCTCTCCTCAGTGTTAGAGCAGGGTTAGGGTTAATTATATAATGTCTCTCCTCAGTGTTAGAGCAGGGTTAGGGTTAATTATATAATGTCTCTCCTCAGTGTTAGAGCAGGGTTAGGGTTAATTATATAACGTCTCTCCTCAGTGTTAGAGCAGGGTTAGGGTTAATTATATAATGTCTCTCCTCAGTGTTAGAGCAGGGTTAGGGTTAATTATATAATGTCTCTCCTCAGTGTTAGAGCAGGGTTAGGGTTAATTATATAACGTCTCTCCTCAGTGTTAGAGCAGGGTTAGGGTTAATTATATAACGTCTCTCCTCAGTGTTAGAGCAGGGTTAGGGTTAATTATATAACGTCTCTCCTCAGTGTTAGAGCAGGGTTAGGGTTAATTATATAACGTCTCTCCTCAGTGTTAGAGCAGGGTTAGGGTTAATTATATAATGTCTCTCCTCAGTGTTAGAGCAGGGTTAGGGTTAATTATATAACGTCTCTCCTCAGCGTTAGAGCAGGGTTAGGGTTAATTATATAACGTCTCTCCTCAGTGTTAGAGCAGGGTTAGGGTTAATTATATAACGTCTCTCCTCAGTGTTAGAGCAGGGTTAGGGTTAATTATATAACGTCTCTCCTCAGTGTTAGAGCAGGGTTAATTATATAATGTCTCTCCTCAGTGTTAGAGCAGGGTTAGGGTTAATTATATAATGTCTCTCCTCAGTGTTAGAGCAGGGTTAATTATATAATGTCTCTCCTCAGTGTTAGAGCAGGGTTAGGGTTAATTATATAATGTCTCTCCTCAGTGTTAGAGCAGGGTTAGGGTTAATTATATAACGTCTCTCCTCAGTGTTAGAGCAGGGTTAGGGTTAATTATATAACGTCTCTCCTCAATGTTAGAGCAGGGTTAGGGTTAATTATATAACGTCTCTCCTCAGTGTTAGAGCAGGTTTAGGGTTAATTATATAACGTCTCTCCTCAGTGTTAGAGCAGGGTTAGGGTTAATTATATAATGTCTCTCCTCAGTGTTAGAGCAGGGTTAGGGTTAATTATATAATGTCTCTCCTCAGTGTTAGAGCAGGGTTAGGGTTAATTATATAACGTCTCTCCTCAGTGTTAGAGCAGGGTTAGGGTTAATTATATAACGTCTCTCCTCAGTGTTAGAGCAGGGTTAGGGTTAATTATATAACGTCTCTCCTCAGTGTTAGAGCAGGGTTAGGGTTAATTATATAACGTCTCTCCTCAGTGTTAGAGCAGGGTTAGGGTTAATTATATAACGTCTCTCCTCAGTGTTAGAGCAGGGTTAGGGTTAATTATATAATGTCTCTCCTCAGCGTTAGAGCAGGGTTAGGGTTAATTATATAACGTCTCTCCTCAGTGTTAGAGCAGGGTTAGGGTTAATTATATAACGTCTCTCCTCAGTGTTAGAGCAGGGTTAGGGTTAATTATATAATGTCTCTCCTCAGTGTTAGAGCAGGGTTAGGGTTAATTATATAACGTCTCTCCTCAGTGTTAGAGCAGGGTTAGGGTTAATTATATAACGTCTCTCCTCAGCGTTAGAGCAGGGTTAGGGTTAATTATATAATGTCTCTCCTCAGCGTTAGAGCAGGGTTAGGGTTAATTATATAATGTCTCTCCTCAGTGTTAGAGCAGGGTTAGGGTTAATTATATAACGTCTCTCCTCAGTGTTAGAGCAGGGTTAGGGTTAATTATATAACGTCTCTCCTCAGTGTTAGAGCAGGGTTAGGGTTAATTATATAACGTCTCTCCTCAGTGTTAGAGCAGGGTTAGGGTTAATTATATAACGTCTCTCCTCAGTGTTAGAGCAGGGTTAGGGTTAATTATATAACGTCTCTCCTCAGTGTTAGAGCAGGGTTAGGGTTAATTATATAACGTCTCTCCTCAGTGTTAGAGCAGGGTTAGGGTTAATTATATAACGTCTCTCCTCAGTGTTAGAGCAGGGTTAGGGTTAATTATATAACGTCTCTCCTCAGTGTTAGAGCAGGGTTAATTATATAACGTCTCTCCTCAGTGTTAGAGCAGGGTTAGGGTTAATTATATAACGTCTCTCCTCAGTGTTAGAGCAGGGTTAGGGTTAATTATATAATGTCTCTCCTCAGTGTTAGAGCAGGGTTAGGGTTAATTATATAACGTCTCTCCTCAGTGTTAGAGCAGGGTTAGGGTTAATTATATAACGTCTCTCCTCAGTGTTAGAGCAGGGTTAGGGTTAATTATATAACGTCTCTCCTCAGTGTTAGAGCAGGGTTAGGGTTAATTATATAATGTCTCTCCTCAGTGTTAGAGCAGGGTTAGGGTTAATTATATAATGTCTCTCCTCAGTGTTAGAGCAGGGTTAGGGTTAATTATATAATGTCTCTCCTCAGCGTTAGAGCAGGGTTAGGGTTAATTATATAATGTCTCTCCTCAGTGTTAGAGCAGGGTTAGGGTTAACCCATTGAGACCTGGAACTGTCTCATTTTTAGATTTGAGCTAAAAAGCATTATTTTACACCTTGGGCTATTCAAAAATAGCAGATCTACAAGCTCATAGCTTGAGCTTGTAGATCTGCTATTTTTGAAAAATCGTGAAAATGTGTGTAAATCTTTGAATATATATATTTTTTAAAGAGAACATTTTTAACTCAAATCTTTGCTTCTGGGGGGGTCCCTGGAACAACATATTTTGATGGGGGTCCGCGGCCAAATACATATAATTTTGGGGGTCCTTGACATGAAAAAGATTGAGCACCACTGACATAGAAACATATGTTTATCAGAAAACTGTTGAGATTTAGGAGACATGTAGAATCGGCTTCACGTCTCAATGGGTTAATTATAATAACGTCTCTCCTCAGCGTTCGGGACCTGGCAGCGTTCGTGCAGGGGGCCATGCAGGGCCTGTCCGTCCCCGTGGGGGACGGGGACTACGCCGGGCTGGTGGACATCATGGGACACCTGATGTCCATCAGGGACAGACAGGTGAGCGAGGAGCAGCACTTCAGACCTCTGAAACACACGGCTGAGCTTCTGAAGACCTACGGACAGCAGCTCCCTGAGAGTGTTTACACACAGCTGGAGGTGTGTGCTCAGACACGCACGCACGCACGCACGCACGCACGCACGCACGCACGCACGCACGCACGCACGCACGCACGCACGAACACATACACACACGAACACACACGAACACACACGAACACACGAACACACGAACACACGAACACACGAACACACACACACACACACGAACACACGAACACACGAACACACACACACGAACACACGAACACACACACACGAACACACACACACACACACGAACACACGAACACACGAACACACACACACACACACACACACACACACACACACACACACACACACACACACACACACACGAACAAACACGAACAAACACAAACACATGTATCACGGTCCAAACCTTGCTGCAGCGTGTGATTACAGACAGGAGATCATCATTTGAACGGGTTCTACACAGAAGCGTCTATTATAACCATGTTATAAAAACAGGCCCGCAGCCTTCAGGGAGTTTGGTCTAAGTCTGGTCACCATCCGTAGGCCCCTTAATAACTTAACCTCCTCCCATCAGTCCAGTCCCTGACTTAAGACAAACTATGGGCTTTGGGAATATCACAGTTATAAGAAGGGCAGAGGGCAGAGGCCACGCCCCCTTAACCTACTGACCTGCTTCAAAAGAAATGTCAATTTGACCACCAACCGTTCAGTTCCCTCTTACACTGTCACTCTTACACTGTCACTGTACCAGCTATCACAATCAAAAGACTCTCATGAAGAAACCTGTAGAAATGTGTCATACTGCCCTCTACAGGAACTACCTGAGAAGTACAAGACGCTGAGGAAGATCGCCTTCACCGTCAAACATGAAGTGGCTCCTCTGCAATCCAACGAAGTGTCCGTCATACGCAGGAAGTGTGTCCGCTTTGAGGTGTGTATACACAACTAGACTGAACTTACAGATCTATTTGAGGTGTGTATACACAACCAGACTGAACTTACAGATCTATTTTATACACAACTAGACTGAACTTACAGATCTATTTGAGGTGTGTATACACAACTAGACTGAACTTACAGATCTATTTGAGTTGTGTATACACAACTAGACTGAACTTACAGATCTATTTGAGGTGTGTATACACAACTAGACTGAACTTACAGATCTATTTGAGGTGTGTATACACAAGTAGACTGAACTTACAGATCTATTTTATACACAACCAGACTGAACTTACAGATCTATTTGAGGTGTGTATACACAACCAGACTGAACTTACAGATCTATTTTATACACAACTAGACTGAACTTACAGATCTATTTGAGGTGTGTATACACAACTAGACTGAACTTACAGATCTATTTTATACACAACCAGACTGAACTTACAGATCTATTTGAGGTGTGTATACACAACCAGACTGAACTTACAGATCTATTTGAGGTGTGTATACACAACTAGACTGAACTTACAGATCTATTTGAGGTGTGTATACACAACTAGACTGAACTTACAGATCTATTTGAGGTGTGTATACACAACTAGACTGAACTTACAGATCTATTTGAGGTGTGTATACACAACTAGACTGAACTTACAGATCTATTTGAGGTGTGTATACACAAGTAGACTGAACTTACAGATCTATTTTATACACAACCAGACTGAACTTACAGATCTATTTGAGGTGTGTATACACAACCAGACTGAACTTACAGATCTATTTTATACACAACTAGACTGAACTTACAGATCTATTTGAGGTGTGTATACACAACTAGACTGAACTTACAGATCTATTTTATACACAACCAGACTGAACTTACAGATCTATTTGAGGTGTGTATACACAACCAGACTGAACTTACAGATCTATTTGAGGTGTGTATACACAACCAGACTGAACTTACAGATCTATTTGAGGTGTGTATACACAACCAGACTGAACTTATAGATCTATTTGAGGTGTGTATACACAACTAGACTGTAACTTACAGATCTATTTTCAAATCAAGAAGAAGCAGATACAAGGCTCCTGTAATGGTTCTCTGTTTAGCCTTTCAGAAACACTTCCCTTGTCCTATCTAAGCGTGCTACACAAAACCACACATGGTTTGTGGACATACATTAATATAGGTTATGATATACTTATTATTATACATTATTATATACTTATTATTATATATTATTATACACTTATTATTATAGGTTATTATATGCTTATCTTATCTTACTACTATATAATTGACAAAGGCTCCGAAAGTTTGTCCGGGATTCGCAAGCACAGGATCACTCCACATGCCTCCAAGACCTGTCACAGACTGTTGATCAGAGCTATGGCTGTGTTTTAGACATCTTACCTCACCTCCATCAGTGATCACACTCTATGTTTTAGACATCTTACCTCACCTCCATCAGTGATCACACTCTATGTTTTAGACATCTTACCTCACCTCCATCAGTGATCACACTCTATGTTTCACCTCCATCAGTGATCACACTCTATGTTTTAGACATCTTACCTCACCTCCATCAGTGATCACACTCCATGTTTCACCTCCATCAGTGATCACACTCTATGTTTTAGGCATCTTACCTCACCTCCATCAGTGATCAGACTCTATGTTTTAGACATCTTACCTCACCTCCATCAGTGATCAGACTCTATGTTTTAGACATCTTACCTCACCTCCATCAGTGATCACACTCTATGTTTCACCTCCATCAGTGATCAGACTCTATGTTTTAGACATCTTACCTCACCTCCATCAGTGATCACACTCTATTCACCTCCATCAGTGATCAGACTCTATGTTTTAGACATCTTACCTCACCTCCATCAGTGATCAGACTCTATGTTTTAGACATCTTACCTCACCTCCATCAGTGATCACACTCTATGTTTCACCTCCATCAGTGATCAGACTCTATGTTTTAGACATCTTACCTCACCTCCATCAGTGATCACACTCTATTCACCTCCATCAGTGATCAGACTCTATGTTTTAGACATCTTACCTCACCTCCATCAGTGATCAGACTCTATGTTTTAGACATCTTACCTCACCTCCATCAGTGATCACACTCTATGTTTTAGACATCTTACCCCACCTCCATCAGTGATCAGACTCTAAGTTTTAGACATCTTACCCCACCTCCATCAGTGATCAGACTCTATGTTTTAGACATCTTACCCCACCTCCATCAGTGATCAGACTCTATGTTTTAGACATCTTACCTCACCTCCATCAGTGATCACACTCTATGTTTTAGACATCTTACCTCACCTCCATCAGTGATCAGACTCTATGTTTCACCTCCATCAGTGATCACACTCTTGGCTTGATTGATTTTGCGATTTGACCATCAGACCCTCAGCCTGATCTGGCAGGGCTTCGCATGACGTTTATGCCGGACTTTTGGGGTTTTCCAGTTGTCTATGCACGGAATGACACTCTGTGCAATGTGTACTAAGTTGTGTGAGAACGGCTTGTGTGTTGGGAGAGGAAACCGGATTGGAATTGTTCAAAGAGGTTATTGGTTATTCACATGATGATCTGAGACACACATGTTTGAGCTGAAGAGATGAGGATGTGAACTACAGCTTGAACTCTTTCTAAAGGTGAATTGTTAGATATATGGATAGTTTGACGAGGATCTTCTGCTCATCCTAAAGGAGAATTAACCCTTTCTCTCCTTCAGGTCAAGCAGCATGAGTTCAGGGAGACGTTCCGTACTGACGACATCTTTATCTTCAACTTGAAGGATCCCTACAGAATGCTGGATAAGGTGAGGAGGTGAGGAGGTGAGGAGCTGATAACTCAGACCAGCTGTGGCTCCATTCAGGATGTAACTGTTATTAAATGTAATGCAGTAAACCAGCTGCTACTGTAAAGAGCACGAGCCATTAGGTGAGTCAATATATGAAAAGAAAATCACTTAAAAAATATACAAAAGGTTGTTGAATGGATTCTGGTAGTATTGACTACCAGAATAAACAACACAAAGACTCTAGGAAAATCTATGTCCTGGAAAGGGGTTCTTTTCAAGATGGCGTCCAAAATGGCTGCCTGGAGCTTAAAATGGCTGTAGGCCTATCCCAATTGTATCTCAATTGTATCTCAATTGTATCTCAATACAAAAAGGAAAACATTTTTTCCCAATTGATTCTGGTACCTCTGGACATGTTTATTTAAGGCTATAGTTCACCCCCAAAAGAACTATGTATTAGTCACCCCATGGAGACTTGAATTCATGGATATCTTTTAGTTTTTGTCTCATTCCTAAGACAATAATAGAAGCATTTATAACATAATAATAATAACAATAATAATAATAAGTTTACAGTCTAACAGGACAGTAGCCATCATAGAAGCATTTATAACATTATAATAATAATATGTTTACAGTCTAACAGGACAGTAGCCATCATAGAAGCATTTATAACATAATAATAATAATAATAATATTTTTACAGTCTAACAGGACAGTAGCCATCATAGAAGCATTTATAACATTATAATAATAATATGTTTACAGTCTAACAGGACAGTAGCCATCATAGAAGCATTTATAACATTATAATAATAATATGTTTACAGTCTAACAGGACAGTAGCCATCATAGAAGCATTTATAACATTATAATAATAATATGTTTAAGTCTAACAGGACAGTAGCCATCATAGAAGCATTTATAACATTATAATAATAATAATAATAATAATAATATGTTTACAGTCTAACAGGACAGTAGCCATCATAGAAGCATTTATAACATTATAATAATAATAATAATATGTTTACAGTCTAACAGGACAGTAGCCACCATAGAAGCATTTATAACATTATAATAATAATAATATGTTTACAGTCTAACAGGACAGTAGCCATCATAGAAGCATTTATAACATTATAATAATAATAATAATATGTTTACAGTCTAACAGGACAGTAGCCACCATAGAAGCATTTATAACATTATAATAATAATAATAATAATAACTAGAAAAAGTGCTCCTCGGAGCACAACTCTCCGCTGTTGGGAATGTTGGGAATGTTCTATCTGTATAAGTGTCCTATCCGTCCTGTCTGTATAAGTGTCCTATCCCTCCTGTCTGTATAAGTGTCCTATCCCTCCTGTCTGTATAAGTGTCCTATCCGTCCTGTCTATGTAAGTGTCCTATCCGTCCTGTCTGTGTAAGTGTCCTATCCGTCCTGTCTGTGTAAGTGTCCTATCCAATTGTTACAGTATCCGCCATTTCTCAACCATTTCGTGATTGTTCCTGTCTTACCTCACTCTTACCAGACTTGTGTTGGGAATGTTGGGAATGTTCTAATTCTTATGTTCTAACTGTCCTATCCATCCTGTCTGTATAAGTGTCCGATCCGTCCTGTCTGTATAAGTGTCCTATCCGTCTGTATAAGTGTCCTATCCGTCTTGTCCCTCCTGTCTGTGTAAGTGTCCTATCCCTCCTGTCTGTATAAGTGTCCTATCTGTCCTGTCTGTATACTGTAAGTGTCCTATCCGTCCTGTCTGTATACTGTAAGTGTCCTATCCGTCCTGTCTGTGTAAGTGTCATATCCCTCCTGTCTATGTAAGTGTCCTATCCGTCCTGTCTGTGTAAGTCACCAAGTGACTAAGTGTCCTATCCGTCTGTGTAAGTATCATATCCCTCCTGTCTATATAAGTGTCCTATCTGTCCTATCTGCCAATTATGTATCAGCCATGCAGCCATTTCGTGATGGTTCCTGTCTTACCTCATTTGACAGTGGCAAAGACACTGTCAAAGTGATGCCATGTATTTATACAGTATTTCACCGTATTGTCACGTGTCACGTGAGGCTTGACCAATCGGTGTGTCATATTTAGAAAGTGAAAACAATACTCTCCTGCGGAGAGTAATAATAATAATATGTTTACAGTCTAACAGGACAGTAGCCATCATAGAAGCATTTATAACATTATAATAATAATAATATGTTTACAGTCTAACAGGACAGTAGCCACCATAGAAGCAGAGATGTTGAAGCTCCAGGAAACAGCCGACCTGTTTGAGGTCAGCTTCCCCGACTACAAGCAGCTGAGACAGTGTCGCTCTGACATCATCCTGGTCAAAGCTGTGTGGGACATGGTCATCTTTGTACAGGTACTGTACCTATGACATCACACTGTACCTATGACATCACACTGTACCTATGACGTCACACTGTACCTATGACATCATACTGTACCTATGACATCACACTGTACCTATGACATCATACTTACATATGACATCATACTGTACCTATGACATCACACTGTACCTATGATGTCACACTGTACCTATGACATCTAGGAGGACATACCGGGAGGACAAAAGGAATGTGGTTTAGACACGAGGACATACCGGGAGGACAAAAGGAATGTAGTTTAGACAGGAGGACATACCGGGAGGACTAAAGGAATGTGGTTTAGACAGGAGGACATACCGGGAGGACTAAAGGAATGTGGTTTAGACAGGAGGACATACCGGGAGGACTAAAGGAATGTGGTGTAGACAGGAGGATAGAGGTGTAGAATTATACTAGGATGTCTTTTATTCTGGGTAGAGGTACATTTGCATGCCATGGACATACAAATATTACCAGACACCGAGCTATAGCCCTAAATGTATACTACTAGTGCTGTGGTCCTCAAAGTGGGATGAGAGACCTTCAGGGTTGCTTGAAGGTGGTCCAAATGGACCCTTACAGGTCTGTAACTCTAAGAATGTACACAAATGGAACCCTTATTGGTCCATTTGGGTCTCGACCAGTTATGGGGGTCCTTGAAAATAGACTCCTAATTGATGACAGCTGGTCTGAGCTTCAGGCTGTGTGTCCAACATATTTCCTCCTATAATAATAATGATAATAATAATAATAATATCATTCCTCCTCTCATCTCATACAGACCAGCATAGAAGAATGGACCAAGACCCAGTGGAAGGAGATCAACGTGGAACAGATGGACATGGAACTCAGACGATTCGCTAAAGTAACCAAACGAAACCTACAAACAACACATTTCAAAACACACTCACTATGAGTCATCTGATTTTCATCAGTTACAATAAACACATAAACTGTTTTTGATTATCTGGCAGGGTTCATTTAGATGTAGTTGTTTGTATACATTTCTATTCAGTTTTATTTTAGTCATCTGAAATGTTTTAGGTTCAGTCGTCTAAATCTACAGTTGATTTAGTCGACTAAAACGTATTTTAGCGAGCCTTGGTGGCGTAAGGCCTGATTGAGACTAAGCTGTGTGCCGAAAATAGCCGATCTACAAGCTCACAAGGCGTGTGAGATTGCAGATCGGCTATTTTCAGAGCGCGACACCCACGCACAGCCTAGAACACGTCGCAATGTGACGTGTTGTGAGCTTGTAGATCTGTTATTTTCACTAGTTTGGGGTCCCGGGGGAGACATCACAATTCTCTTTTGGGTCTCGACCAGAAAAGTTTGGGAACCGACTTGATCG
Organism: Gymnoscopelus microlampas; assembly: GCF_963454915.1. Taxonomy (NCBI): domain Eukaryota; kingdom Metazoa; phylum Chordata; class Actinopteri; order Myctophiformes; family Myctophidae; genus Gymnoscopelus; species Gymnoscopelus microlampas. The sequence continues at coordinate 58,838,314 of NC_139942.1, forward strand.
ACTAAACTAACCGCTAGTCCATCCTAGTTTTATCATGACATGAACCCTGTTCTGTGGTTGTTGTAGGAGATGAAGATGTTCTGTGGTTGTTGTAGGAGATGTAGATGTTCTGTGGTTGTTGTAGGAGATGTAGACTCTGTTCTGTGGTTGTTGTAGGAGATGAAGATGTTCTGTGGTTGTTGTAGGAGATGTAGACTCTGTTCTGTGGTTGTTGTAGGAGATGAAGACCCTGTTCTGTGGTTGTTGTAGGAGATGAATACTCTGTTCTGTGGTTGTTGTAGGAGATGAAGACCCTGTTCTGTGGTTGTTGTAGGAGATGAAGACTCTGTTCTGTGGTTGTTGTAGGAGATGAAGACTCTGTTCTGTGGTTGTTGTAGGAGATGTAGACCCTGTTCTGTGGTTGTTGTAGGAGATGAAGACCCTGTTCTGTGGTTGTTGTAGGAGATGAAGACTCTGTTCTGTGGTTGTTGTAGGAGATGAAGATGTTCTGTGGTTGTTGTAGGAGATGAAGATGTTCTGTGGTTGTTGTAGGAGATGTAGACCCTGTTCTGTGGTTGTTGTAGGAGATGAAGATGTTCTGTTGTTGTTGTAGGAGATGAAGACCTTGTTCTGTGGTTGTTGTAGGAGATGAAGACCCTGTTCTGTGGTTGTTGTAGGAGATGAAGACCTTGTTCTGTGGTTGTTGTAGGAGATGAAGACCCTGTTCTGTGGTTGTTGTAGGAGATGTAGACCCTGTTCTGTGGTTGTTGTAGGAGATGAAGACCTTGTTCTGTGGTTGTTGTAGGAGATGAAGACTCTGTTCTGTGGTTGTTGTAGGAGATGAAGATGTTCTGTGGTTGTTGTAGGAGATGAAGATGTTCTGTGGTTGTTGTAGGAGATGTAGACCCTGTTTTGTGGTTGTTGTAGGAGATGAAGATGTTCTGTGGTTTGTTGTAGGAGATGTAGACCCTGTTCTGTGGTTGTTGTAGGAGATGAAGATGTTCTGTGGTTGTTGTAGGAGATGTAGACCCTGTTCTGTGGTTGTTGTAGGAGATGAAGATGTTCTGTGGTTGTTGTAGGAGATGTAGACCCTGTTCTGTGGTTGTTGTAGGAGATGTAGACCCTGTTCTGTGGTTGTTGTAGGAGATGAAGATGTTCTGTGGTTGTTGTAGGAGATGAAGACTCTGTTCTGTGGTTGTTGTAGGAGATGAAGACCCTGTTCTGTGGTTGTTGTAGGAGATGTAGACCCTGTTCTGTGGTTGTTGTAGGAGATGAAGACCCTGTTCTGTGGTTGTTGTAGGAGATGAAGACCCTGTTCTGTGGTTGTTGTAGGAGATGAAGACCCTGGACAAGGAGGTGCGTGTGTGGAACGTCTACCTGGGTCTGGAAGCCACGGTGAAGAACCTGCTGACCTCGCTGAGAGCCATCAATGAGCTGCAGAACTCTGCTGTTAGAGAGAGACACTGGAGACAGCTCATGAACACCACCGGGGTAAAACATGTCCTTATATACCTTACCTATAGAATAAAATACCTCACCTTAATGTAAAACATATCCTTATATACCTTATACTATATATATATATATATATATATATATATATATATATATATATATATATATATATATATATATATATATATATATATATATATCTCTGCTGTCAGAGAGAGACACTGGACACTTAGACAAAAACAAATACATATCTATGAATTCAAGTCTCCATGTGGTGACGATAGGAAAAGGTCATTTTGGGGGTGAACTATCCCTTTAATGTGGTTGGACTCATCATAGCTCCTGTCCTTTCCCTCCAGGTGAGGTTTGTGATGGGCGACAGCACCACCTTGGGGGATCTGCTGGAACTACAGCTGCACCGTGTGGAGGACGAGGTCAAAAACATTGTGGACAAGGCTGTGAAAGAGATGGGTATAGAGAAGGTAATGACCTTACTACTACTACTACTACTACTACTGTACTTCTGTACTACTACTACTGTGAAAGAGATGGGTATAGAGAAGGTATTACATATAATACTACTACTATACTACTATACTACTGTGAAAGAGATGGGCATAGAGAAGGTATTACCTATAATACTACTACTATACTACTATACTACTGTGAAAGAGATGGGCATAGAGAAGGTATTACCTATAATACTACTATTATACTGTACTTCTGTACTACTACTACTACAGTGAAAGAGATGGGTATAGAGAAGGTAATGACCTTACTACTACTACTACTACTACTACTACTACTACTACTACTACTACTACTACTACTACTGTACTTCTGTACTACTACTACTGTGAAAGAGATGGGTATAGAGAAGGTATTACATATAATACTACTACTATACTACTATACTACTGTGAAAGAGATGGGCATAGAGAAGGTATTACCTATAATACTACTACTATACTGTACTTCTGTACTACTACTACTACAGTGAAAGAGATGGGTATAGAGAAGGTATTACATATAATACTACTACTACTATACTACTATACTACTGTGAAAGAGATGGGCATAGAGAAGGTATTACATATAATACTACTACTATACTGCTATACTACTGTGAAAGAGATGGGCATAGAGAAGGTATTACCTATAATACTACTACTATACTACTATACTACTGTGAAAGAGATGGGCATAGAGAAGGTATTACATATAATACTACTACTATACTGCTATACTACTGTGAAAGAGATGGGCATAGAGAAGGTATTACCTATAATACTACTACTATACTGTACTTCTGTACTACTACTACTACTACAGTGAAAGAGATGGGTATAGAGAAGGTAATACATATAATACTACTACTACTATACTACTGTGAAAGAGATGGGCATAGAGAAGGTAATGACCTTACTACTACTACTACTACTACTACTACTACTACTACTACTGTACTTCTGTACTACTACTACAGTGAAAGAGATGGGCATAGAGAAGGTAATGACCTTACTACTACTACTACTACTACTACTACTACTACTACTACTACTGTACTTCTGTACTACTACTACAGTGAAAGAGATGGGTATAGAGAAGGTAATGACCTTACTACTACTACTACTACTACTACTACTACTACTACTACTACTGTACTTCTGTACTACTACTACAGTGAAAGAGATGGGCATAGAGAAGGTAATGACCTTACTACTACTACTACTACTACTACTACTACTACTACTACTACTGTACTTCTGTACTACTACTACAGTGAAAGAGATGGGTATAGAGAAGGTAATGACCTTACTACTACTACTACTACTACTACTGTACTTCTGTACTACTACTACAGTGAAAGAGATGGGTATAGAGAAGGTAATGACCTTACTACTACTACTACTACTACTACTACTACTACTACTACTACTACTACTACTACTACTACTGTACTTCTGTACTACTACTACAGTGAAAGAGATGGGCATAGAGAAGGTAATGACCTTACTACTACTACTACTACTACTACTACTACTACTACTACTACTACTACTACTACTACTACTATTACTGTACTTCTGTACTACTACTACAGTGAAAGAGATGGGCATAGAGAAGGTAATAACCTAACTACTATAATACTATACTCAGTCCCAGACTTGAAGCATAGAGAAAACCCATGCACACTTTGTACAGCTGTTTTTTTTAATTAAGCCACACTGTCTACAATATGAACTGGCTCAGGGAGGCTTCATTTTTTCACCTACAAACATAAACAACAGGGATTTTAGATAATGGTCGTATTATGCCTCTCAGCCATTATAAAATACTCTGTAAACCTGTTGCTTTAATATCCGTCTCTTGTCATTGTGTTGTAGGTTCTAGCAGAGATCACTCAGACATGGAGCGTGATGACGTTGTCTTATGAGACTCACTCCTCTACCTCCATTCCTCTGCTCAAAGCAGACGAGAACCTGATCGAGACTCTGGAAGACAACCAGGTGACACAGCAAACACACTGACTCTAGAAGACAACCAGGTGACACAGCAAACACACTGACTCTAGAAGACAACCAGGTGACACAGCAAACACACTGACTCTAGAAGACAACCAGGTGACACAACAAACACACTGACTCTAGAAGACAACCAGGTGACACAGTAAACACACTGACTCTAGAAGACAACCAGGTGACACAGTAAACACACTGACTCTAGAAGACAACCAGGTGACACAGTAAACACACTGACTCTAGAAGACAACCAGGTGACACAGTAAACACACTGACTCTAGAAGACAACCAGGTGACACAGTAAACACACTGACTCTAGAAGACAACCAGGTGACACAACAAACACACTGACTCTAGAAGACAACCAGGTGACACAACAAACACACTGACTCTAGAAGACAACCAGGTGACACAGTAAACACACTGACTCTATAAGACAACCAGGTGACACAGTAAACACACTGACTCTAGAAGACAACCAGGTGACACAACAAACACACTGACTCTAGAAGACAACCAGGTGACACAACAAACACACTGACTCTAGAAGACAACCAGGTGACACAACAAACACACTGACTCTAGAAGACAACCAGGTGACACTACAAACACACTGACTCTAGAAGACAACCAGGTGACACAGTAAACACACTGACTCTATAAGACAACCAGGTGACACAGTAAATACACTGACTCTATAAGACAACCAGGTGACATAACAAACACACTGACTCTAGAAGACAACCAGGTGACACAACAAACACACTGACTCTATAAGACAACCAGGTGACATAACAAACACACTGACTCTAGAAGACAACCAGGTGACACAGCAAACACACTGACTCTATAAGACAACCAGGTGACACAGTAAACACACTGACTCTAGAAGACAACCAGGTGACACAGTAAACACACTGACTCTAGAAGACAACCAGGTGACACAGCAAACACACTGACTCTAGAAGACAACCAGGTGACACTACAAACACACTGACTCTAGAAGACAACCAGGTGACACAGCAAACACACTGACTCTATAAGACAACCAGGTGACACAGTAAACACACTGACTCTAGAAGACAACCAGGTGACACAGTAAACACACTGACTCTAGAAGACAACCAGGTGACACATCAAACACACTGACTCTAGAAGACAACCAGGTGACACAACAAACACACTGACTCTAGAAGACAACCAGGTGACACAGTAAACACACTGACTCTAGAAGACAACCAGGTGACACAGTAAACACACTGACTCTATAAGACAACCAGGTGACACAACAAACACACTGACTCTAGAAGACAACCAGGTGACACAGTAAACACACTGACTCTATAAGACAACCAGGTGACACAACAAACACACTGACTCTATAAGACAACCAGGTGACACAGTAAACACACTGACTCTATAAGACAACCAGGTGACACAACAAACACACTGACTCTATAAGACAACCAGGTGACACAGTAAACACACTGACTCTAGAAGACAACCAGGTGACACAACAAACACACTGACTCTATAAGACAACCAGGTGACACAACAAACACACTGACTCTATAAGACAACCAGGTGACACAGTAAACACACTGACTCTATAAGACAACCAGGTGACACAACAAACACACTGACTCTAGAAGACAACCAGGTGACACAACAAACACACTGACTCTATAAGACAACCAGGTGACACAGCAAACACACTGACTCTAGAAGACAACCAGGTGACACAACAAACACACTGACTCTAGAAGACAACCAGGTGACACAACAAACACACTGACTCTAGAAGACAACCAGGTGACACTACAAACACACTGACTCTAGAAGACAACCAGGTGACACAGCAAACACACTGACTCTAGAAGACAACCAGGTGACACTACAAACACACTGACTCTAGAAGACAACCAGGTGACACAGTAAACACACTGACTCTATAAGACAACCAGGTGACACAGCACACACACTGACTCTAGAAGACAACCAGGTGACATAGCAAACACACTGACTCTATAAGACAACCAGGTGACACAGCAAACACACTGACTCTAGAAGACAACCAGGTGACACAGTAAACACACTGACTCTAGAAGACAACCAGGTGACACTACAAACACACTGACTCTAGAAGACAACCAGGTGACACAGTAAACACACTGACTCTAGAAGACAACCAGGTGACACAGTAAACACACTGACTCTAGAAGACAACCAGGTGACACAGTAAACACACTGACTCTATAAGACAACCAGGTGACATAGCAAACACACTGACTCTAGAAGACAACCAGGTGACACTACAAACACACTGACTCTAGAAGACAACCAGGTGACACAGTAAACACACTGACTCTATAAGACAACCAGGTGACATAGCAAACACACTGACTCTAGAAGACAACCAGGTGACACTACAAACACACTGACTCTAGAAGACAACCAGGTGACACAGTAAACACACTGACTCTATAAGACAACCAGGTGACACAGTAAACACACTGACTCTATAAGACAACCAGGTGACACAGCAAACACACTGACTCTATAAGTAACCAGGTGACACTACAAACACACTGACTCTAGAAGACAACCAGGTGACACAGTAAACACACTGACTCTATAAGACAACCAGGTGACACAGTAAACACACTGACTCTATAAGACAACCAGGTGACACAACAAACACACTGACTATAGAAGACAACCAGGTGACACAACAAACACACTGACTCTATAAGACAACCAGGTGACACAGCAAACACACTGACTCTAGAAGACAACCAGGTGACACAACAAACACACTGACTCTAGAAGACAACCAGGTGACACAACAAACACACTGACTCTAGAAGACAACCAGGTGACACTACAAACACACTGACTCTAGAAGACAACCAGGTGACACAGCAAACACACTGACTCTAGAAGACAACCAGGTGACACTACAAACACACTGACTCTAGAAGACAACCAGGTGACACAGTAAACACACTGACTCTATAAGACAACCAGGTGACACAGCACACACACTGACTCTAGAAGACAACCAGGTGACATAGCAAACACACTGACTCTATAAGACAACCAGGTGACACAGCAAACACACTGACTCTAGAAGACAACCAGGTGACACAGTAAACACACTGACTCTAGAAGACAACCAGGTGACACTACAAACACACTGACTCTAGAAGACAACCAGGTGACACTACAAACACACTGACTCTAGAACACAACCAGGTGACATAACAAACACACTGACTCTATAAGACAACCAGGTGACAGTAAACACACTGACTCTAGAAGACAACCAGGTGACACAGTAAACACACTGACTCTAGAAGACAACCAGGTGACACAGTAAACACACTGACTCTAGAAGACAACCAGGTGACACAACAAACACACTGACTCTATAAGACAACCAGGTGACACAGCAAACACACTGACTCTAGAAGACAACCAGGTGACACAGTAAACACACTGACTCTAGAAGACAACCAGGTGACACAACAAACACACTGACTCTAGAAGACAACCAGGTGACATAGTAAACACACTGACTCTAGAAGACAACCAGGTGACACAACAAACACACTGACCCTAGAAGACAACCAGGTGACATAGTAAACACACTGACTCTAGAAGACAACCAGGTGACATAGTAAACACACTGACTCTAGAAGACAACCAGGTGACACAGTAAACACACTGACTCTAGAAGACAACCAGGTGACATAGTAAACACACTGACTCTAGAAGACAACCAGGTGACACAACAAACACACTGACTCTAGAAGACAACCAGGTGACATAGTAAACACACTGACTCTAGAAGACAACCAGGTGACACAGTAAACACACTGACTCTAGAAGACAACCAGGTGACACAGTAAACACTAAAAACACATTTACTGCCAAGAACGTAATATTATTTCATCGGGTGTTTTTAGTGATTACGCTAGAGGGCGCTCTTTGCCAAACTATGAATGATGATTGACTCCCAGAGAAGGATCCGCCCAGAAATGACGTCATCTAAAACATTTGCACCCCGTCCACTGCAACGTTATCACATTTATAAATGTACATTTATCTCTGATTGTGTTTTTGGTGAAAACGAGCTAAACTGCCCACAAAAAGTTCGGAAACTTAACTTCAGTCGATTATTTCCCTTCCCTCCCTTCAATAATACCAATTGGTTTTGTGTTTTGTGTCATTTTTATCCTTTACAACTTTGATGATGTAGAGGGTCACTATATTTCCACACTCACTCCAGAGGGACACATTACACATACTGTTTGGCAGACACCTCTAATCTCCGTATTTTAACGTTTTTCGTTATTCTTCGCTATTCTATGTCACACAAAAGTAGCAAAAATAGCCGATTTACAAGCTCAAAACACGTCGCTGCACGGCGCGTTTTGAGCTTGTAGATCTGCTATTTTTTTTGCTATTTTTGAGTTAGAATCCATAAAAGTTACATTATTATTTCATTTCAAATGCATTTAGTTATACTTATGTTAACTTTATGAACTTAAATACAAATACATTGGACATAAAAAAGACAATATAATTTTAATACTAGTCATTAAGCTACTAATATATAGCCTGGTTCCAGACGAATCTGCCTTTGCAAAATTGCATGCACTTTAGCCCTCGGCAGATTAGGTCTGGCCCCCCTCCATAGAGATTTCAATTCTCTCCCTCCGCAGTTGTGCGGAGCCAACCAGGGCCCAGTATCCAAATGTGGGCGGGCTTATCACCTTATTTGGAGCAATGACGTACAAGGAAGCACTGCTCTGATTGGTTCATTCAAGGAAGCACTGCTCTGATTGGTTTAGGTCTAACCAATAGAGTCCGTTTGGATCTTTTTGTAACCGCCCCTTGGAAGAAAATCTACCGTTGATAGGGACCAGACTAATATCCACGCAGTGTGTCGTGTGATATTGTCTGGCTACGCGAGGCTAACTAATATAGACTGAAGTAATAAAGCGGGTCATGTTTGCATGTTTAGAATCATAACAGCTGAAATCAGTAATATATCACTATTCTGATATTAACCTGTGGGCCGCATTAAGTGAAGGTGGGGGCCGCATGTTGCCCATGTATGCTATACACTATTTTCTATTTTCCCGTTAGACTGTTAGACAGACGACCCCCCCCCCCCCCCCCCCCCTTTCTTGTACATATAGCATTATCATTCCCCCCCCCCCCCCCCTACTTTTCTAATTTTTGGGGCGGTGTAACCGTCCCCTATAAGTGAGGTTTGGACACCGACTAATCCTGCACCGTGATTGGCCAACAGTCTACACCCCAGTCTACACCCCTAACCCCTCCACACTCAATGCAAATCTATACTTTTCCTTAAATTTCCTTAAATGAGCTTCCATCAGTGTGATGACCACCAGCTGTAATGTGATTGGCTGACTTTATTAGTTGTCTCTATTCAGGACTGTGATTGGCTAGCGAAACACATGACACATGTGCAGCCCTATGAATAGCAGTATGGCAAAAAAAACATTCATGTTTTTTTTTAAGTGAGTCGTGTGATGATCACACACCGCCCACTTCACACTGGGTGTCACAACAGTGACATATTGCTCCATTTCCACATCCTGTGATTGGCTAGTGAGACATATGATGAAAATAATCTAAAACCATTTTGATGTGACACTAGT
>NC_139942.1:58848162-58863162 GCF_963454915.1 Gymnoscopelus microlampas
GGGCAATAATATATTCAATCAATCAAAACGAGCTACAGGTTGTAAGGAATGAGCGACACAGCTAAACGTACCAAACGTCACTAAAACCTTTATTCAATAGACTACGACTAAACTACGTCAACATGAACCCTGCCCTGCCTGTAGGTGGCGCTGCAGAACATCCTGATGAGTAAGTACGTGGAGTACTTCCAGACGGAGGTGAGTGGCTGGGGCAGGAAGCTGGTGGTGGCGGACATGGTCATCTCCTCCTGGATGTCTGTCCAGAGGACCTGGGCTCACCTCAACAGCATCTTCACCAACAGCCTGGACATCCGCGTCCAGCTGGCCTCTGACGCTCAGCGCTTCCAGGGAATACACGACGACTTCAAGGTAATCAGTAATATATATACCCTGACTTCAAGGTAATCAGTAATATATATATAATATACCCTGCCTTGAAGGTAATCAGTAATATATATACCCTGACTTCAAGGTAATCAGTGATATATATACTCTGGCTTCAAGGTAATCAGTCATTTATATACTCTGGCTTCAAGGTAATCAGTGATATATATACCCTGCCTTCAAGGTAATCAGTGATATATATACCCTGCCTTCAAGGTAATCAGTAATATATATACCCTGACTTCAAGGTAATCAGTAATATATATACCCTGACTTCAAGGTAATCAGTGATATATATACCCTGCCTTCAAGGTAATCGGTAATTTATATACTCTGGCTTCAAGGTAATCATATAATGTGCTCTGGTTCCAGGCTCTGATGGTGGAGGTGGTCCAGTAGGGTTAATGTTAAGGTCAGTAGGGTTAAGGTTAAGGTCAGTAGGTCATAAGGTCTCTGTGTTCCAGGCTCTGATGGTGGAGGTGGTCCAGAACAGCAACGTGGTGGAGGTGACCAACCAGCCTGGCTTCCTGGAGGCTCTGGAGGCTCTGCAGCAGAGGCTGTGTGTGTGTGAGAAGGCTCTGGCCGAGTACCTGGAGACCAAGAGGCTGACCTTCCCTCGCTTCTACTTCGTCTCTGCCCAGGACCTGCTGGAGATCGTGTCCAAGGGAACGCAGCCCAGAGAGGTACTGAGAGTAACTAAGTACATTTACTCAAGTACAATTTTGAGGTATTTGTGCTTTACTTGAGTATATCCAATTTCCTATACTTTTACTTCTACTCCACTACATGTCGGATCCAAATATTATACTTTTACTCCACTCCACGCTTTTGTTTTCTCTCGGCTTGATTACTGCAATGCACTTTACTCTGGCCTGCCAAAGAAAACAACTGACAGATTACAACTTGTTCAAAATGCGGCAGCCAGAGTTTTAACTAAAACTAAGATGAGAGAACATATTACTCTAGTTCTAGCTTCACTACACTGGCTCCCTGTTGTTTTTAGGATTGATCTTAAAATTATTTTACTAGTTTATAAAGCTCTAAATGGTCTGGCACCTTCCTACCTCTATGACTGCCTAGAAAGATATGTTGTGCTGACCTGCTAGAGGTGCCTACAATGACTTATAAAAAACACGGTGAAGCAGCATTCTGCTTCTACGGACCGACAGTGTGGAATAAACTCCCATTACACCTAAGACAGGCAGCCTCTGTGGATATCTTTAAAGCACAGCTCAAGACCTACTTCTTCACTCTTGCTTTTAGATGATTTTTTGGTTGATTTTTAAATCTCTGTGTTGTTTTACATCACTGTTTTTTCCTCACTGTATTGCCTGATTCACTGCCATTTGCGATTATTTTAATGTATTTTATGCTTCTGCTTTTCTTATTTTTCTTAAATTATGTGTAACTGTAATTGTATTCTTGCTCTGTAAAGCACTTTGAGCTGCATGTGATGTCATGAAAGGTGCTATACAAATAAAGTTTATTATTATTAACGAAAAAACATCACATGGATGCACCTGGGACGTATCATCAGTGTTTTAGCCTGGGGTCATAGGATGTTTTGGGTCTCACAACATACACCCTCGCCCAGGTGACCCAGCCAGGGTTGATCAAGCCCCGACTTACGTCCCAGGTAGCTACCCACGGTCAATCCTAAATAGGGAAAGACAGGGCCACTCAATACGCTTGTCCAAAACTACTCTGCCAGGAATGGGGGAGAGGAACTGCTGGTACGTGGAGGGGCTAGGCTCTGTGGATGGCCTCCTGGCCGGGCTCCTCCTCCGTCTCACCAGGTCCAGGACCTGTGCGTTGCACCAGACTCCCCCGCTCCAAACATTTCATTCTGGTGTGATGGTGTCTTGGCCCGTGGTGGTACTGCAGGCTCCCTTAGCGGCTTGCTTGAATGGCCCTCCTAAAGGCCTCGCCGTGGATTTGTTGGGCTTCTTCCTCACGGAAGATACAGACTGGGGCGCCAACCCAAACTGCTCCCGGATGCCGTCTACATTCCGGCTGTCACCCGTCTCTCCGGTGGTCACCAATCTATTCCTGGTTGTCACGTAGTCTATAAATTCCTATGAGCCACTATAAATAGAATAACTTTAACGAAAAAACATCACATGGATGCACTTGGGACGTATCATCAGTGTTGTAGCCTGGGGTCATAGGATGTTTCGGGTCTCGCAACATACACCCTCGCCCAGGTGACCCAGCCAGGGTTGATCAAGCCCCGACTTAAGTCCCAGGTAGCTACCCACGGTCAGTCCTAAATAGGGAAAGACAGGGCCACTCAATACGCTTGTCCGAAACTACTCTGCCAGGAATGGGGGAGAGGAATTGCTGGTGGGAATGGGGGAGAGGAATTGCTGGTAGGAATGGGGGAGAGGAATTGCTGGTAGGAATGGGGGAGAGGAATTGCTGGTAGGAATGGGGGAGAGGAATTGCTGGATTATTATTGTCTCCGCCAGGAGACATTGTTTTCACTTTCCGAGGGCCAAGCTAACATTGGTCAAGCCTCACGTGACACGTGACAATACGGTGAAATAGTGTGATCTGATTGGCTAGTGACGTATAGCGGCCTATAAATACATGTGTCACTTTGAAAGAGTCTTAGCCTCTTTCAAAGTGAGGTCAGTGAAGACAGGAATAATCACTAAATGGCTGAGAAATGGCGGATACTGTAACAATTGGATAGGACACTTACACAGACAGGACAGATAGGACACTTACACAGACAGGACGGATAGGACACTTACATAGACAGGACGGATAGGACACTTATACAGACAGGACGGATAGGACACTTATACAGACAGGACGGATAGGACACTTATACAGACAGGACGGATAGGACAGTTATACAGACGGATAGGACACTTGTGTCATGTTACTATGACACAGTAACATGTTCTATTTTTTGTAAGAATTAGAACATAAGAATTAGAACATTCCCAACATTCCCAACACAAGTCTGCTGGCGGAGACTTGTGCTCCGAGGAGCACTTTTTCTAGTTATTATCATTACTACTTTTATTTGAAAACTTTTGTTACGTTTAAAATATTATTTTCTTTTGCCAAGATGGCTGTGTCAGTGTGATTGACGTCATTGTATATTCTATATAATGACGTCATTGTGCAATGACATCACAACCATGTCCTTTAAAAGGAAATGTAAAATGAATAAAACATAACAGTATATGCATATCAGTATAGATCACTGTTGAGATCACTGTGTCTTTAAGTCCAAATAAAACAAACCTTTAGCAACAAATCAACCTTATCTTTAAGGTTATGCCTCGTACAAAATAAATCAGTTTAACTAAATTCGGTAGATCAGCAGTGATCGCCTTCACTGATTGGCCGAACGTCGCGTGACATTTTTTCCACCAAACCAATTTTTATGTCACATTTTCTGCCGATAATGATGTGGCGTAAGAAGAAGGATCCGTGTCAGAAGCAGGCGTGTGCCCTTCAGACGTGTCTGAAGGCCAACGGCTTCCAGGAGAGCCTGTGTCAGGACGTGATGAGAGACCTGCTGAGATGCTGTGATCTGCATGGAGACAAGTCTGTCTGCTGTGAGGGTCTGTTGAAGGACCACAGACCTACAGACAGAGACCAGTCTGTCTGCTGTGAGGACCTGTTGAAGGACCACAGACCTACAGACAGAGACCAGTCTGTCTGCTCTGAGGGTCTGTTGAAGGACCACAGACCTACAGACAGAGACCAGACTATCTGCTGTGAGGACCTGTTGAAGGGCCACAGACGTACATACTATCTGCTGTGAGGACCTGTTGAAGGGCCACAGACCTACAGACTATCTGCTGTGAGGGTCTGTTGAAGGACCACAGACCTACAGACTATCTGCTGTGAGGGTCTGTTGAAGGACCACAGACCTACAGACTATCTGCTGTGAGGACCTGTTGAGGACCTGTTGAAGGGCCACAGACCTGCAGACTATCTGCTGTGAGGACCTGTTGAAGGGCCACAGACCTACAGACTATCTGCTAAAAAAAAAAAAAAAAAAAACAGTTCATTTAGTCAACTAAAATCTTATATTTAGTTGACTGAAACTAGACTAAAACTAAATTACATTTTATTCAAAAGCCAGTAACGTGAAAATACAAAGATACAACAAAGTTGAGCTGGTTTCAAATTCAACCACAAAGATACAAATCTACAAATACACTGTGAATCTCTGTATCTGTCAGTGAACACAACATAAACCTATATGTCACAATGTGCTGTCATGATGATGATGATGATGATGATGATGTCATCCAGGTAACCAGACACCTGCTGAAGCTGTTTGACAACATTGCTGACCTGCGCTTCAAGGACCCGGCCACAGGGGGCGACGATGAGGCCGTGGCCGTAGGGATGTTCAGCAGAGAGGGAGAGTATGTGTCCTTCTCTGAGCCGTGTGTCTGCACGGGACAGGTAAGGTGTGTGTGTGTGTGTGTGTGTGTGTGTGTGTGGGGGTTGTGTCATTAACTCATTAAGACCGGGAACGTATCTGTGTCTAGCAGATCTACAAGCTCATAGCGTGGCACCGAGTGCCGCGATATGAGCTTGTAGATCTGCTATTTTATTGTTTGAAAAATGTATATATTTTTAAATCGAAAATGTTTCACTCAAATCTTTTTTTTTATGTTGCTTTATTCATGTCAAGGACCACCCAAAATGATATGTATTTGGCCGTGGACCCCCATCTCAAAATGTTTTGTTCCCCCCCAGAAGCAAAGATTTGATTTAAAAATGTTCGCTTTAAAAGATATATATGCAAAGATTTGCACGCATTTTCACAAATGAAAAAATAGCAGATCTACAAGCTCATAGCGCCGCGCTATGAGCTTGTAGATCTGAAAACTTAAAATGACACACAGATGTGTTTCCGGTCTTAATGGATTAACTCATTGAAGCAACCTTTTCAACTTTATAGTTCAGGTGGTTCAGTGGTAAAGTCCAGCGCCCTGGAGAGCAGCATGTTATTATTATTAATATTATTATTAATATTATATTATTATTATGTGTTGTTACCAGGCAGAGAGTTGGCTCAGTGCCCTGGAGAGCAGCATGTTATTATTATTAATATTATTATTAATATTATATTATTATTATGTGTTGTTACCAGGCAGAGAGTTGGCTCAGTGCCCTGGAGAGCAGCATGTCATTATTATTAATATTATTATTAATATTATATTATTATTATTATGTGTTGTTACCAGGCAGAGAGTTGGCTCAGCGCCCTGGAGAGCAGCATGTCATTATTATTAATATTATTATTAATATTATATTATTATTATTATGTGTTGTTACCAGGCAGAGAGTTGGCTCAGCGCCCTGGAGAGCAGCATGCGTTGCACGGTTCGCAGAGAGATCCAGGAGGCCGTGTCCGCCTATGAAGACAAGCCTCGTGACCAGTGGCTGTTTGACTACCCTGCACAGGTCTGCTTTGTTTTATTACATGTTAGTATTGTTTGTATTGTTTATTTTACTATTATTTTTATTATAGTGCCTATTAACACTTTTACTGCCAAGGGCTAATCTCAGAATGTACTCACCAGTGCCAAGGTTTTATTGTTGTTTTTTGTTTTTTTCGCGTCGCCATAGGCCCCGTTAAAATCCTTTAGAATGCGCGATCCACTGTTTGTAAACAACGTGCACACGTCCCTGCGTCTACTAGTGCAGACCACGTGTCAAAACGGAGCCGCCATGTTTGAGTTCTGACCGTTTATGTTAACATGGGAAATGCGAGGAGAAAAAACTACAAGGGCTAAACAGGGGTTTTAGTGTGCGCCTTAGAATGGAGGCCAACGGGAAACAAAAAATCACACCTGTGTGAAGGTAGCGGCGCCTTTGATATATTTTGTCATAGATATGTGTTTCTACTAGAGAAACAATATTCAATTCAATTCAATCTTTATTTCAGACTCAGAGTCCATAAAACAATACATATGACAGTTGCTCATTGCTAAAACTCAGATAAAAGCAACGATATAAAACAAAACAAAACATAAAACATATAAAACAATAAGACAGTCCTTCTACATCTGCTCACAGTCTGTAGAGGCTGTTTCGCCAATGTTTCCATATCATGGACGAGAACCTAGTGGAGCTCATGATAGGATTAATTAAAATCTTGATAACATGATTGTCAGACTCTTCAAGACGACATATGAATTTGTACATTAAGTTTCTTAGTAGGGCTTGACAGGTAGGCACCCCCAAGTTAACAAACAGCTGACTGGCACTGTGCCATCTTGGTACCCTCACCAGCAACCGTAGAGCATCATTATATGCTACTTTGAGTTTTTGCATGCTGCTAACCTTGTAATTACTCCATAGGTGAGCCGTATACAAAGGTGTACAGAAAGTTTTAAAAAGTGATACCTTGACATGTACAGAACATTTGTGAAATTTCCTCATTAGTATATTTGCCTGAGCATATAATTTGGATCTTTGTCTATTGATGTCTTTGTCATCTGTAAGATCATCAGAGATATAGTGACCAAGGTACTTAATCTCCCTGCACACAGATAGTATGTTGCTACTGAGAATAAAATTAGGGAATACAGCCCTTCTATCCTCTTTACTTCGTACAATCATGATGCTACTCTTTTTGGCATTATACTTAATATTGAATTCAATGCCATACTGCGAACACACCCTCAGAAGCTGTTGTAAGCCTGCACTGTACGGAGAAAAGATAATTAAATCATCCGCATACATAAGGTGGTTGACAACAGAGTCCCCTATGACACAACCAGTTTTACACAGGTTCAGATTCCTTGATAAATCGTCCATTAAATATTAAATCTCTGTAAATTTATTTCAAGGCTTCCAGTGGCACTAAATAGTGCCATTGGAAGCGAATCACCAAATGCATTCCAAGGTAAGTGGCAAAAACTGATCTGTCATAGCTGATAGAGTGGGTACCTAAAAAATAAACTTTGCGTGTGTATAAATGTGGTACCAGAAAGATATGTATGTGTTATGAAATAATCTATACAATTTATAAGCCGTACCCAGAGTGTTTATGTTCCGGACTTTTACAGTTTATATAAACCATCTAATTTTGTATTCATGATATAATATTGATGTCATGAATAGTTCCCTTGCCTGACCAATCAGAACGTTGACGGGCCTGACCAATCAGAACGTTGACGGAAAAGCCAGGTATAGAGCAGGACCATCGCCGTTAAAAATACATACAAAAAAAGAAGGGGGAAAAGCATGAGAAAATAAAAATATATACAAAAAAAAACATGAGGAAATAAAAAATAAACCTTGACATCATAGTGATGTCATGAATAGTCCCCTTGCCTGACAAATCAGAACCTTGACGGGCCTGACCAATCAGAACGTTGACGGACCTGACCAATCAGAACCTTGGCGAGCCTGACCAATCAGAACGTTGACGCAAAAGCCAGGTATAGAGGGCTAATATCCGCGCGCCGCTAAAAACGGGATCGCAAATAGTTTCGACTTCCGGTGGTGTTACACTGAAAATGGTCCGTGTAGAAAATTGGAAAAAAGAAAAAAAAAATCGAAAAAAAGGAAAAAGCACCCGGACCGTAGGGCTACGGTCTCGGCACTTAACAGTTGGATTTAACGGACCGTAGGACTACGTTCTTGTCAGTTAATGTGTTAAAGACACAGTGCCTAATCGCGACAAGGGTAACCGGAACGCTCTAGTCAGACCCTTTTCCCCGCGGAACACTTGGTGAGAACAGTCGGTACCAGCAAGGCAGAACACTTGGTGAGAACAGTCGGTACCAGCAAGGCAGAACACTTGGTGAGAACAGTCGGTACCAGCAAGGCAGAACACTTGGTGAAAACAGACGGTACCAGCATCGACAGAGTCTTTGTGTCAAATGTTGTGAAGTCCTAGCCTGGTTCCAGACAAATCTGCCATTGCAAAAAGAAATTGCCCTTAGGTCTGGCCCCTCTCAATACAGATTTTGTTTCTCTCCCTCCGAAGTTGTGAGGGACCAATCAGAGCCCAGTATGAAAATATGGGGCGGGTTTATCACCAGAGGCATTTTTTAAATTTGCCTCTCGGAAATGCAGGTTCCACACAGAGCTTCCAGACTAATATCTACACAGTGATATTAGTCTGGCCATGCCAGGCTAGTGAAGTCCACTTCAGTCGACTCGCCGCCGTTCGACTCATGGTAAATCGTTGTTGTTGTTCATTTGCATTCATATGGGGACTTAGAATCATTTTAGCTAGGTTGCCCAAACGGCAACTTTGGGTAATTTGCATAATCCAAGATGGCCACTGAAGGCCATGTGATCATTTAACTTACAGTATGTCTATGTGACATCAGCCGACCCGTCAGGTGGAGCTTGGTGGTAAATGAGCCAAGCGTACTGCACCTTCATGGAGCCTTTAGCATGCTGGGAACTGGAGTTATGGCTGGTTAAACCCCAGCCAATAGGAACACAGAGGGGGCGGAGCAATTGTGAACCTGTGGCACCCAGGAGCCCCACTTGAACATCTCGACCTGATCATTGACCGACCATCTCCAACGAATTATGAAGACCATCTGACCATCTGACCCAGAGAAGATGGTCAAACAAGGACCGCTGTGGTCCAGGTGAAGACCGCCCTGCCTGCACTACCACCTGTAGGCCAGCAGATGTCCCTGAGGGAAGGTTTTTACACCACATTCAGGCAGGGGTGGCTTTGCAACAAAAAGCTTTCCTCCCGGTTTCCTCCCGACACTATATATGGACGTCCAGATGCCCAAATATGGAAGATCAAACCCACACTCAATTGAGGCTATAAAAGGCCACCCAGTCTAACTGGGACTCTTCATTAGCCATCAGGCCAGATGTTGATCGTTCGGCCATCAGCCTAAACACTTCTGATCATCGCTGCTTCAGATGTCCTTTTCTTCAGCGCCATAGCAACAGTGTGTCCTCGCCTCACAGATATATAGACCACATCCCTTTGCTTCAAAGACATATAGACTGCATCTCTTTGCTTCATGACTTCAGCCTGATCATCAAAACATAATGTTTTAACCAGAACACACTCTGGAACTAACTATAGTATTGATCCATCATGAGTGGCACAGCTTGTCGAGTATAAATGATTAGCTAGCGTCATTTGAAGAAAGAATATATTTCTAATACCAGCCCATTGTTATTTTTGACTCGTTCGTTCTGGTAGAAGAAAGAAAGCATGATGGCTTGGCCGGGTTTCATAGGGCTGGCAGTGGTGGCCGGCGCTCATCTAGGTTTCATGGCATACGTCTCCTACGCCAAAGAAGACACAAGGAGGACAAGGTCTCAACCCAGGCATCTTCTGGAGGCCGGCCAGGCTGCTCGGCTGTTGGATGAGGGACCAGCGGCGACGCATCAGTCTGTGGATGAAGCCCCAGAGACCGAGACCCACCGGCAGCAGCTGATGCAGGGGAGTCTGGAAGCCCCAGAGACAGAGACCCACCGGCACCATCAGCATCAGCAGCAGGTGAGGATGATGGCAGCGGTGGTGACCGTGGTAGAGAGCCTTTCTCCAGGGCAGCAGCTGGACCTCAGGGACCAGTTGGACCAGGTGCTGAGCTGCATATCGTCTCTGCGCGCCGAGGTGGCCGAGATGAGGGGAGGCGTGTCCTCGCTGTTCAGCGAGGTGTCTGAGCTGAGGGGAGGCATGTCCTCGCTCTTCAGCGAGGTGTCTGAGCTGAGGGGAGGCATGTCCTCGCTCTTCAGCGAGGTGTCTGAGCTGAGGGGAGGCCTACGGGACGTGGCCTCGCAGATCGTCCAAGACGTCAGGCAAGGCGCGGAGGACATCGGCCAGCGGGCGCGCCAACGACGACGCCGTCCTGTCAGGCAACGTAGCGACTCCATGAGCTCCAGCTCCGTTTACTTCAACGCCAGCCAGGGCGACGCCAGCGCGTACGAAGGCGGCGAGACCAGCGAGGGAGGCTACTCCACAGCCTACACAGATGCTGAGGAGGAGTGGGGCGAGAGGGAACCGGAACGGGAGGAGAAAGAGGAAGAGGAGGAGGGCGAGCAGGAGGAGGAGAAGAGTTGCGCCCTAACGCTGTTCCAGGACGATCACAGCAGGAAGAGGAAGTGGAAGGAGGAAGGAAAGGAGGGACGAAAAGAGGAGGAGAGGCTGGAGGAGGTGACTGACGTTCCCAGCGTGGAGCTGCTGTTGGCACAGAGCGACGGCCTCCATGCGGGCGACGCCGGCCGCCAAGCGGAAGGCTTCAGTCTG
The DNA here is from genome assembly GCF_963454915.1 of Gymnoscopelus microlampas. Taxonomy (NCBI): domain Eukaryota; kingdom Metazoa; phylum Chordata; class Actinopteri; order Myctophiformes; family Myctophidae; genus Gymnoscopelus; species Gymnoscopelus microlampas. The sequence continues at coordinate 58,858,775 of NC_139942.1, forward strand.
CTGCTGGCCCACAGGGCGCGGCACGGGGACAGCCGGGAGTACGTGTGGCGGCTGGCGCGGGCCTACGGCGACGTGTACCGCTCCACCCAGGACGAACGGGAGAAGAAGTCCTTGGCGGAGCGGGGCCGCCAGGAGGCTGAGGCGGCGCTGACGACGACGACGAGCGGCCTGGACGTCGAGTGCCACAAACGGTTGGCCGCGCTCGCGGACCTGGCCTACCGCTACGACGAGAGCGTGCAGGGCAAACTGAAGAGCAGTCGCAGGAGGACGACCCGCGGTGTTTGTTCCTTCTGGGGCGATGGTGCTACCGGGCAGCCACCATGGAGTGGGTGGAGAAGAAAGCAGCGGCCGTTCTGGACGAGAACCCGCCCCGCTCCACCCTCCAGGACGCTCTGAAGAACTTCCTCAAGGCCGAGGAGCTGGAGCCAGGCTCCTCCAAGAGACTGAGACTTTATATCGCCAAGTGTCACAAGGAGCTGGGAAACGACTCTGAGGCAACGGCCTGGACCCGCTCGGCTTTGGAGATGAAGCCCAGTTCCACTACAGATGATGATGATGATGATGATGATGACACTGCTAAGTTGGAGGCGGAGCTTGGGGCGTCATCCACTTAAACCCAAGCCCCCAGAACCGTGGTAGAACAGTGAAACTACCGTCGCCCGGTGGTCAGAATCTGGGATTGAAAACGCTACTGCGCCGTGCTTCTACCGTTTGAAACCCTAGTGCGCCTGCTCGGTGCTCAAGCCTTCCTCAGTCTTCCACAAATGCAAGGACCCCTTAGCTGAGAGAGAGATGAACCAGGGATCCCCCACTACATGTTGGATTCATGTTAATGTGTGTTTTCAGAAATGTAACCACTTAAACCCTCAATACTTGGTAAACTTTACCGTTGGCTCTGTACTTGGTCCACCCTTTTCCCCTCTACACCAAAACTCGAAACAACAAAAATAGCCGATCTACAAGCACACAACGCCTCGAGGCGTTGTGAGCTTGTAGATCTGCTATTTTTTGGCTAATGTTCCCCTCAGAATAGGGATGCTAGGGTCACAGTTAATGTATAAAAAAAGGTTCCTGTCACAGTTAGATTTGGAGGCCTCCCTGTAGTACCTCTGAGGACCCCCTAGGGGTCCCGGACCCCCCATTGAAGACCCATGCTCTAGTCTACGCAAATGTGCTTGGTACACTCTTTCTTCACTCTGAACCAAATCCCTTCACCAACAACAGATATTTAAGCTTACAACGCGTCGACGCGGCGTAAGTTTGTAGATCTGATATTGTTGACCACTTGGAACATGGGGTTCCAAGTGGTTCATTTCCCAAAGCAGCAGCCTAGTAGGCGGAGCCAAATCCCTATGGTGCCACTGGTTGGCTAGCTAAGGCTGCCAGTCATGCTTGAAGACCACTGATTGGCTAGCCAAGCCTGCCAGTCATGCTTGAAGACCACTGATTGGCTAGCCAAGCCTGCCAGTCATGCTTGAAGACCACTGATTGGCTAGCCAAGGCTGCCAGTTAACAACATATTCTGCTCATAATGGTGACATAACATAACAATCTTTATCAAGAAAATGTAATAAAACTATTTCTGTTTGTATTGTTGCATCAAAAGTTGCTCAAACAAAAACACGTAATATGTGTTTACAAACCGGTTTGAACCAGTAATATATGACCTGCACCATCTGTCAATCACAGACACTGAAGACAGGGCAATGCATTCGTTCATTGACTGTGCTGCCATCTCCTCGTTATACACTAGAGGGCGTGTTGCTCTGTTGCTAAATCTATTTTTGTTCTAAAGCTGAACAGTACCGTAAATGTGTCTTAAAGGAATAGTTCAATGTTTTTCTATCAATTACTCACTCATGATTCATGAAGCCTTGAATTTGTGGAGATTTTTTTGTTTTATTTTTTACTCACTCCTGAGCCGATTATTCAATATCTGCTGACGCTGCTGCGGTAGGAGACCAATGTAAAACTATATATACTGTGTATATACAGATGTGCCACTTCAAAACTTCACACGTTACTGTTCTTTCCCTGAAAGTGCCCTGAAAATGCATTTTTCCTCCCTTTTCTGCCCTTAAAAATGCACTGTTTTGCCCCTGAAAAGAAGTTGTCACTACACACCCCCGTTTTTCCCTTCAACAGACATCCATATACATGAGAACAAAAGAATGTGTGTTGAAGAAGGTGTCAGACTCATTATGAGGCGAAAGGTGATTTGAAGAGGTCCTTGACCAGTTGCTCAAATTAATTAGCATCATAAAAGCAGTGATCATCAAAATAATTCAGCATTTTAAATGCCCTTCTTTGTCCCTCTTATTGCCCTGGGAATCCCCTGAAAATTTACTGTCTTGGCGATGGCAGGACATTTTAAGTTTTGAAATGGCACATCTGTATACTCTGTGTAGCCAGGTTTAATTAGTTGTGTTTCATATTTTAATGGCATTGAAAGCACAACATAACACAAATACTCAAGACAGCATATAATACCAAGGTTATACCACGCTGCTGCCTCTTAAAGGGTTAAGAGCTGGGTCTGAGGCTGCCTTTATATGTCTATGGTGAACATAGTTTAACCCCTTGAACCCCTAGAATCCGCCCTCACCCCTTCTTTCTCTGTAAATGTACCTGTTGATTCTACTGAGTTCTATTACAACATGTTTTGTATTGTATTGCATTGCATTGCATTGCATTGTATGATTTATTTCAATCAATCCATCAATCAAAAACAGAAAATCATTACAATACAGACAAACAGACAAACTGTAATACATCCTGCATGTCCTGCATGTATACATCCTACAGCAGGCCTACTGTAGACTGTATACCTACAGGACCTGCAGTAGGCCTATGTCCTACAGGACCTGCAGCAGGCCTACACCCTAGCACCAAACTTATGCTATCTGTCTGCAGGTGGGTCTGACGGGCAGCCAGGTGTGGTGGGCTACAGATGTGGGCATCGCCTTTGAGAGGGTGGAGGAGGGCTTTGAGACCGCTCTGAAAGACTACAATAGAAAACAGGTATTTAAACACTGCTCTGAAAGACTACAATAGAAAACAGGTATTTAAACACTGCTCTGAAAGACTACAATAGAAAACAGGTATTTAAACACTGCTCTGAAAGACTACAATAGACAACAGGTATTTAATCACGGCTCTGAAAGACTACAATAGAAAACAGGTATTTAATCACGGCTCTGAAAGACTACAATAGAAAACAGGTATTTAAACACTGCTCTGAAAGACTACAATAGAAAACAGGTATTTAAACACGGCTCTGAAAGACTACAATAGAAAACAGGTATTTAAACACTGCTCTGAAAGATTACAATAGAAAACAGGTATTTAAACACTGCTCTGAAAGACTACAATAGAAAACAGGTATTTAATCACTGCTCTGAAAGATTACAATAGACACAATAACACTTTAAAGGGCAAGACCACTACGGTAGAGGTTTGGGTTGTGTAGTTATCTTGCCATGATGTAATTCCAAAGGTGGGCAAGAGATCTAAAATAATTGATTAGAAATTGATAATTCAAAATATGCTCCTCATTGACTCACATTGTACGCTGAAACAGCTCTAAAATTCACTGTTTTAGCACATAAACGAACACAAACAAAGCTGATTCAGACAATATAGCCAAACCCACTACTGTTTGTTTTAACAATATATAGTATATATATATATATATTAGGATGAAAACCCGGACTGGATCTGTGGATAAATAAATAAATATGTATGTTATTTAACACAGATCACCCAGCTGAACTGTATGTATATATGTAAGTACATATAAATATAATATACATATATATGTATGTTATTTAACACAGATCACCCAGCTGAACTCACTGATCCACATGTTGCTTGGAGAGCTGACTCCTGGGGACAGACAGAAGATCATGACGGTCTGCACCATCGATGTTCACGCCAGAGACGTGGTCGCCAAGCTCATCGCTCAGAAGGTACCGTTCTCAACTCAAACTTTATTTATAAAGAACGTTTACAATGACCAAGGTGGAACCAGTGCTGAACGAGAACGAGTTCAAAACAAGCAAACAGAATCATTTATTAATACTAGACCAAAGTGCTCCTCGGAGCACAGGTCTCCGCCAGGTCAGGTAGGTTATTGTGGGCCAGCAATGTTCATAATGCAGTCATTATAGAGGTGAGTGGAATCTGTTGAATTTGAGGGCCTTCGGCCCGGCGGAGAGAACAACAGAAAATTAATCAAAAGAAACAAACAAGTTAAACAGATCACATCAGTAATAAACAGCATATGAAAGTATACAGCATCAGGGCACTGTATACACAGCAAGGCGTTACATGGTCAAGCAGCATTAACGGCCAGGGAGGGAAAAAATGAGTCTTTAATAAAGATTTAA
>NC_139942.1:58865662-58888162 GCF_963454915.1 Gymnoscopelus microlampas
GGCTATCATGCTTCGACGTCCAACATGGAAGGCGATGGAAGATGGCCTCAACCGAGACATGGGCATCCTGGCAAACTACCTCCAGAAGTGGCATCTTCAGCTCAGCGTGGGCAAAACAGTGTCTGCAGCTTACCACCTCTACAACCGGGAAGCAAGAAGGGAACTGGATGTGCATGTTGGCAACCACCGCCTGGAGTTCCAGCAAGCCCCCAAGTACCTCGGCGTATGCTTGGACCGAACACTCTCCTACAAGCAACATCTGGATGAAGTGAAGGCCAAAACAACAGCAAGGGTCTCGCTCATTAGACGCCTAGCAGGTTCAACTTGGGGAGCTTCGCCCCAGACCCTACGCATATCCACGCAAGCCCTGGTCCTGCCCGTAGCAGAATACTGCGCCCCTGTCTGGAGCAGAAGCCCCCACGTCAACAAGGTTGACACTGTCATCAACAGCGCTCTCCGGACAGTAACTGGTTGTCTGAAACCCACCCCTGTGTCCTACCTGCCAGTCCTAGCTGGAATCACCCCAGGCAGTCTCCGACGGGATGCGGCTACCCTCACCCTGGCAAGAAAGGCCCAGAAGTACGACTGGCACATCCTGCACAAAGCCACAACAACACCGGCACCACCAGGCAGGCTCAAGTCTCGCCATCCCTACAACAAGGCAGCACAAGAGATGCTACAGTCTATCCCTGAGGACTTGTCCAGAGACGCCTGGCTGGCAGCATCGTGGAAACGGTCATGGGAGACAGCTGGACCCTCCCGTATACAGCGATACATCCAGGACCCAGGAGGAGGTGTAAAAGGAGAAGACATGCCACGCCATCTATGGGCCTCGCTGAACCGTCTGCGCACTGGAGTCGGGCGCTTCAAGTCTTCTATGAAGAAGTGGGGCCTAACGGACAGTGCGGCATGCGAGTGTGGCGAGCCTGAACAGACTGCCGAGCACATTATCACCCGCTGCCCCCTATACAGCCCACCCTCAGAAGCTGGTCTTTTCGACTTAGGACCAGAGACGAGGGCGTGGCTGCAGGACACTGAGTTGGCCATCTGATGATATACGAAAGAAGAAGACTGATCAGAATCAGCTTTATTGTCACATCACTCGTTTACAGAAGTACAAAATGTGGATGAAATTAGTTTTCCCATCATGTTGTTATTTCTACATTCATTGTTTACCTGTGATCCTACTTTACTGACACACTGTCTCTCTACATTCTGTACATGTATGTGTTTACCTTGTTTACTGTAAGTTATATTATATTACATTATGTTATATATACATGCTATGTATGTGTTTACCTTGTTTACTCTAAGTCACTCTGGATACAGTCTGATAAATGACTACATTGTAAGTTTTGAACTAGTAATGTTGAGATTTAATTATGAATGACATAGAAGCCCAAATACTTCCATGCTTCCCATTGCTTCTTCATGAAATAGTACCTAATATAAATCTCTTGTCCAATCAGATGTTACATCACCCTCACCCAGTCCCTGCACCTGACCATGAGTGGCGCCCCCTCTGGCCCGGCGGGCACTGGCAAGACGGAGACCACCAAGGACCTGGGGCGCTCCCTCGGCATCATGGTCTATGTATTCAACTGTTCTGAACAAATGGACTACAAGGTAATCTCCCTATGCATCATGGTCTATGTAGTCAACTCACTGTTCTGAACAAATGGACTACAAGGTAATCTCCCTATGCATCATGGTCTATGTAGTCAACTCACTGTTCTGAACAAATGGACTACAAGGTAATCTCCCTATGCATCATGGTCTATGTAGTCAACTGTTCTGAACAAATGGACTACAAGGTAATCTCCCTATGCATCATGGTCTATGTATTCAACTGTTCTGAACAAATGGACTGCAAGGTATAGTCTCCCTATGCAAGGTCTCTCTCTCTCTCTCAGTCTATAGGTAACATAAGGTCTCTCTCTCAGTCTATAGGTAACATCTATAAGGGTCTGGCTCAGACGGGGGTCTGGGGATGTTTTGATGAGTTCAACAGGATCTCAGTGGAGGTTCTGTCAGTGGTGGCCGTTCAGGTGAAGACCATCCAAGATGCTGTGCGGAACAGGAAACAGAGGTAATAGTTCCATATGTAACAGGAAACAGAGGTAATAGTTCCATATGTAACAGGAAACAGAGGTAATAGTTCCATATGTAACAGGAAACAGAGGTAATAGTTCCATATGTAACAGGAAACAGAGGTAATAGTTCCGTATGTAACAGGAAACAGAGGTAATAGTTCCATACAGAACAGGAAACAGAGGTAATAGTTCCATATGTAACAGGAAACAGAGGTAATAGTTCCATATGTAACAGGAAACAGAGGTAATAGTTCCATATGTAACAGGAAACAGAGGTAATACTTCCATATGTAACAGGAAACAGAGGTAATAGTTCCATATGTAACAGGAAACAGAGGTAATACTTCCATATGTAACAGGAAACAGAGGTAATAGTTCCATACAGAACAGGAAACAGAGGTAATAGTTCCATATATAACAGGAAACAGAGGTAATAGTTCCATACAGAACAGGAAACAGAGGTAATAGTTCCATATGTAACAGGAAACAGAGGTAATAGTTCCATACGCAATAGTTACAATCAGGATGCAATATGTAAAATCAGACAGATCCTTCTTGATCACATGACTATAGAGATACTGTGTACTGTGTGTGATGATTGGACACAATCTGAAGGAGTAATATCAAAACGTGTTTTGCAAAAATCGGCCTCCTCGTGGCGCTATAAAAGGCAGATTAAAAAAATCTGACAATAAGTTTCTACTTGATGTTTAAACTCATTCATTTTACCTTTTCCCTTCATATTACACTGTTACATCAGTCTAATACTGTTTAGACTGATGATTCTGTGGTTTACCTATGATCCTAGATTACTACGTATATGATGTATTACATTGTGTTTACCCTTCTTACTGTAAATCACTCTGGATTAAGAGCGTCTGATAAATGCTGTGTGTGTGTGTGTGTGTGTGTGTGTGTGTGTGTGTGTGTGTGTGTGTGTGTGTGTGTGTGTGTGTGTGTGTGTGTGTGTGTGTGTGTGTGTGTGTGTGTGTGTGTGTGTGTGTGTGTGTGTGTGTGTGTGTGTGTGTGCAGGTTCCATTTCCTAGGAGAGGACATAGAGCTGAGGCCTACAGTAGGAATCTTCATCACTCTGAACCCAGGATACGCTGGAAGAGCCGAGCTGCCTGAGAACCTCAAGGCCTTGTTCAGGTGTGGGGGGGGGGGGTCATTTGTTCTTAGGCCTTTCACGGCAATCGGACACTGCATTCATGATTTGAGGCATTTTGTTTGCTAAATTAGACCTGCTGGTGGCGCTATAACAGACCAATGTGAAAAGGGTGGCATTTGTTCCTCGGCCTAGTGGGAATATGGGTACAAAATTTGACGGAAATCGCACACTGCGTTCATGATTCTAGGAATTTTGTTCAAAACTGACCAATCCTGCAAACTTTGGAAGCCAATGTTAGCCAAGTAGGATGGAATATGAAATATGGGACACATCCATCTTGATCACATGACTATAGAGATACTGGCCCTCATTTATCAACGCGGTGCAGCCCAAATAATAGGCGTACGGCGTTTTCACCGCACTTTTCGGCATTTATCAATATATCCTGACGTGGGCTTCATCCTATGGTACGCTGAAATCTCACGTCTGGTCGAGACCAGTTGTTGACGTTGGCTGCGCCCGTTTATTCCATTCTAGACCTGCGGAGCACCATTGTTTGACTGTCTGACAAGCATCTGGACACATAATCCACTCCTAAATGTGTATATCTACACTAATAAATAATCGCTGTGAAAATATATCATTTTATAAAGTAATTTAAACAAACTGCTTTAACAGTCATTCAGATAAGATTGTAGATCTGTCTGTATTGAAAATAGCAGATCTACAAGCTCACAAGCCAGCGTTGCATCGCGACGCGTTGTGAGCTTGTAGATCTGCTATTTTCAAAAATATACGAGCGCTTTTGCGCCGGGAGTCCCGCGGTCGGGACTCCCGTCCACCTTTTCATGGACAGTAAGGTCTACAAACTTACAGTAGCTTGTCCTATGTTATGGAGTTATGTCATAGAGAGTTATGTAGGCTACACAACCTGGCTGGGTTAAGGATATAAACCCGACGCTCCAATATTATTATATTAACGTGGCGGCACGGAATCACTGCATTCCGCCCGAGTCTCATGTACCGCTACGCTACGGAAAGACGAAGTTGGGCGGGCGCGCGCGCGTGTGTGTGTGTGTGTGTGTGTGTGTGTGTGTGTGTGTGAGAGAGAGAGAGCGAGCGAGAGAGAGGCGTGTGCGTGTGTGCGAGGCGAGCAGGGCAAACCGTTTCTTATTGGCTTTTCATGTCTTTGGTCGTATTCTGGTTCGTCTTCATGTCGTAAAATCGGGGCGTTTTGAGAATATTTAAGGGCGTGTTATTGAAATGACGCTCGGTTTCAGCCGTCACATTTATCAACGCTGGGACCAAGTGTACGCTCGGATCAGCTGTGTAGGATGCGTTGATAAATGTGACTTCGACGTTGGTGTACGGCCGAATATATGGAAAAATGTATGGCGGTTTATACGCTGCGTTGATAAATGAGGGCCACTGTGTACAGATTTGCGTGATTTTTGGACAGAATCTGTTTAGGGGTGTGCCGATACACTCATTTCATGATACGATACGATATTAGCCTCACGACATCGATACGGTATCGATACGATACGATACGATATATGGCACTTTTTTATTATGAAAATATATGTAAAAAAAAAAACTTTTATTGTGTGTGTTGCTATGCAGACCCTGTGCCATGGTGATCCATTGTTTATTGTGTGTGTGTTGCTATGCAGACCCTGTGTCATGGTGATCCATTGTTTATTGTGTGTGTTGCTATGCAGACCCTGTGCCATGGTGATCCATTGTTTATTGTGTGTGTGTGTGTTGCTATGCAGACCCTGTGCCATGGTGATCCATTGTTTATTGTGTATGTTGCTATGCAGACCCTGTGTCATGGTGATCCATTGTTTATTGTGTGTGTGTTGCTATGCAGACCCTGTGCCATGGTGATCCCAGACTTTGAGCTGATCTGTGAGATCATGTTGGTGGCAGAGGGCTTCATAGACGCCCGTCTGCTGGCACGCAAGTTCATCAGCCTCTACACCCTGTGTAAAGAACTGCTGTCTAAACAGGTACCTAACCTCTACACCCTGTGTAAAGAACTACTGTCTAAACAGGTACCTAACCTCTACACCCTGTGTAAAGAACTGCTGTCTAAACAGGTACCCTCTACACTCTGTGTAAAGAACTACTGTCTAAACAGGTAAATGGTAAATGGTAAATGGTAAATGGTGCATTTATATAGCGCTTCTATCCGAAGCGCTTTACATTGATTGTGCCATTAACCCATTCACACACACATTCATACACCGATGGCGGAGGAAACCATGCAAGGCACCAACCTGCTCATCGGGAGCAATTAGGGGTTCAGCGTCTTGCTCAAGGACACTTCGACACTAACTCTAGGGGAGCGCCCCAGCCCGGGATCGAACTGGGAACCTTGCGGTTTTCCAGTTCACTCTACCCGGCCACTCTACCCCTGAGCCAGTACCTAACCTCTACACTCTGTGTAAAGAACTGCTGTCTAAACCATAGACTGTATAAATGAGATGGACAAACCCCCTCCGCTGCTTTCTACAGACCGAAAATGAAGCCTTTGCTGCAAGACGGTAGGTCCGCCATCTTTCAATACGCGTCAGAATGAGTTCAGACCATTATTGGTTGGGTAACTTGTCAATCAAGAGCGGGGGGCGGGGAATGAATGCTATTGGTTGTGTAGCGTGTCAATCAAATCATCCCGCCCCTCCTAGAGAATAGCCTACTTTATCGTCAATTTTATAATAAATAGAACCATAATTTAGCAAAACGCATATCCTGATGATTGAAAGGAGACTTTAAACTAGCGACTGGAAGCATATAGAATTTATGACAATTTTTATTACAGTAAGAAAATCTAGTCTAAAGTTTGTCAAAAAAACCATTCACTTGCGCTAAAATAAATTCTTTCTGAACTCACAGGTCGGCGCAGGGTAAAACAGCGCCACTCTGGCCATTTTTTCGGCCTCATCGTAAATATCTCAGCCTTGCCCCTTGGTCTAAACAGGTACCTAACCTCTACACTCTGTGTAAAGAACTGCTGTCTAAACGTAAACAGGTATAGACCCTAACCCTAAACCCTAACTATAGACCCTAACCCTAAACCCTGACTATAGACCCTAACCCTAAACCCTGACTATAGACCCTAACCCTAAACCCTGACTATAGACCCTAACCCTAAACCCTGACTATAGACCCTAACCCTAAACCCTAACTATAGACCCTAACCCTAAACCCTGACTATAGACCCTAACCCTAAACCCTGACTATAGACCCTAACCCCTAACCCTAAAGACCCTAACCCTGACCTCACTAGACCCTAACCTCTACAAAGGATGATTGACGACCCGCCAGTCCTTATTATTGAGAAATAACTCCTGACAGGATGATGACATCCTGAGGCGAAGCCGGAGGGTTTAATGATCCTGAACGAGGTTATTTCTCTACAACGACATTTATCCCACTTATTACACGGCTACTTAATAGATCAATAAATTGACCCATAAGTAACAACAAAACAAACTATTTCCATCCTTACGGTAATGACATTATTCTATAGGTTTTGCGCAACACGGTCGCCTCGGAAAAGAAGGAAGTGTTGATCAAATAGAATCAATATCTGGACTGCATCGTCTATTCCTCACTTCAGCAATGTGTGTGTGTGTGTGTGTGTGTGTGTGTATGTGTGTGTACATGGCTGTCATGTTGGATACAGCATAAAACTAAGCAGCACAGGTTGCTATGAGCAAGAGTCTGTTTATTCAGAAATAACACACCGCTGATTTCAATGATTGACCAATCAGAATCAAGCATTCAACCAAGCCGTGTAATAAGGTATATACAGATGTGCCATTTCAAAACTTCAAATGTCCTGCCATCGCCAAGACAGTAAATTTTCAGGGGATTCCCAGGGCAATAAGAGGGACAAAGAAGGGCATTTAAAATGCTGAATTATTTTGATCACTGCTTTTATGATGCTAATTAATTTGAGCAACTGGTCAAGGACCTCTTCAAATCACCTTTTGCCTCATAATGAGTCTGACACCTTCTTCAACACACATTCTTTTGTTCTCATGTATATGGATGTCTGTTGAAGGGAAAAACGGGGGTGTGTAGTGACAACTTCTTTTCAGGGGCAAAACAGTGCATTTTTAAGGGCAGAAAAGGGAGAAAAAAATGCATTTTCAGGGAAAGAACAGTAACGTGTGAAGTTTTGAAGTGGCACATCTGTAAATACATTATGATCAACTTGCTCTCTCAGGATCACTATGACTGGGGTCTGAGAGCCATCAAGTCGGTGCTGGTTGTGGCCGGATCCCTGAAGAGAGAAGACAAGAGCAGACCTGAGGAGCAGGTAGAGCTTCACACTTTATTCATGAAGATGACTTCATTAATGCATCTCACACACACAAACATATTGTATATGAGAGTAAAACACACACAAACATATTGTATATGACAGTAAAACATATATGAACATATTGTATATGAGAGTAAAACATATATGAACATATTGTATATGACAGTAAAACATATATGAACATATTGTATATGAGAGTAAAACATATATGAACATATTGTATATGAGAGTAAAACATATATGAACATATTGTATATGAGAGTAAAACACATATGAACATATTGTATATGAGAGTAAAACACATATGAACATAAAGTAAAACAGGTGGTTTTAGTCCCTCAGTATATTTTCAAGCCTCTGCCTGATGACCAGAAGCTCAATATCTCCCTCAGCCAAAGGCGGGAGATGAGCTCTACTGGTCGTGTCTGTCAGTGGCGTGCACAGACATTTTGAGGGGCAGGTGCTCAAGTAAATTATACTTTTTTTTGTTGACTTGGTCTGGTCTTTTTTCCCTCTACACCTATACCTCTTTGCCAAAAATAGCCGATCTACAAGCTCACAACGCCTCGCAGCGCGAGGCGTTGTGGGCTTGTAGATCGGCTATTTTTGGCTAAAGTTATCCTCAGAAAAGGGATGCTAGGTTTCGAGTGGTTATGGTAAAAAGAAAAATCATATCACATAAAGATTTGGCGGACCCCCTGTAGTAACTCTGAGGACCCCCTAGGGGTCCCGGACCCCCTGTTGAAGACCCCTGCTGTAAACTAAAAAAAAGAAATGTTTTTTTCTTTTTTTCAAAAGGGCACTTCTGGTCAAGAGGGCAAAGGGCAGGCGCTCTAGCACCACCTAGAGTCTATCTGTGCACGTCCCTGGTGTCTGTAGATGTATTATTATGAGCTCTACTGTACCGTGTCTGTAGATGTATTATTATGAGCTCTACTGTACCGTGTCTGTAGATGTATTATTATGAGCTCTACTGTACCGTGTCGGTAGATGTATTATTATGAGCTCTACTGTACCGTGTCGGTAGATGTATTATTATGAGCTCTACTGTACCGTGTCGGTAGATGTATTATTATGAGCTCTACTGTACCGTGTCGGTAGATGTATTATTATGAGCTCTACTGTACCGTGTCGGTAGATGTATTATTATGAGCTCTACTGTACCGTGTCGGTAGATGTATTATTATGAGCTCTACTGTACCGTGTCGGTAGATGTATTATTATGAGCTCTACTGTACCGTGTCGGTAGATGTATTATTATTGTTGAGATGAGCTCTACTGTACGGTGTGTAGGTGTTGATGCGTGCCCTGAGGGACTTCAACCTGCCTAAGATAGTGACCAGTGACGTTCCCATCTTCCTGGGCCTCATCAGTGACCTGTTCCCCCAGCTGGACGTTCCCAGGAAGAGAGACCCGGACATGGAGAGCGCCGTGCGTCAGTCTGTCAGCGAGCTGCACCTCCAGCCTGAAGAGAACTTTATACTCAAGGTACAGTAGAAATACTTTATACTCAAGGTACAGTAGAAATAGAAATAGCCAGCCAGGCAGGCAGGCAGGCAGGCAGGCAGTGTCCGTCCTTCGATCTGTCTGTGTACAGCTAATCTCCGGCACCGTTGGCTTGCTCGCAGCCAAACTGTGCACACACAGTCCCTGGATACCAGAGCAGAACCTCTGCCCAAATGTTTTCACCAATATAATTGCACCAATCTGTGTAAAACTTTGTATGCACACTCCCTATAGGTCAAGGAAAAACCTTTGCCCTGCATTTTTCACATCTGCCTTTTATAGCGCCACCAGGAGGCCGACTTGTGTAAAACACATTTTTTTATACTACTCCTTCCAATTTTATCCAAATTTCATGCAAATCGGTACACAAGATCTCTATAGTCATATGATCACGACGGATGTGTTTGTTTTTTTCATATTCCATACTGATTGGCTAAGATTGACATCTAAAGTTTGCATTATTGGCTTGTTTTGAACAAAATTCTGCAAATCATGAACACACCGTCCAATTGCGCTCAAACTTTGCACACACATTCACACTATGCTGAGGAACAAATGCCACCCTTTTAACATTGGCCTGTTATAGCGCCACCAACAGGTCTAATTTAGCGAAACACATGTTTTTAACAAAATGCCTCAAATCATGAATGCAGTCAGTGTCCGATTGTCGTGCAAGGCCTAAGAAGAAATTGCACCCTTTTCACGTTGGCCTATTATAGCGCCACCAGGAGGCCACAATAGCCTACCTGACCTGGCGGAGACCTGTTCTCCGAGGAGCACTTTTTCTATTTTTCCATCAATTACACACGCCATGAAGCCTTGATTTCATGGATTTATTTTTGTTTTTGTGGCATTCCTAAGACAATAATTTGATGACCGGGTGTATTTCCGGTAGGAGACACAAATGATCTACTTTGTGTCTCCTACCGGATACATTAGCCGGTAGAAGACGGGAATCAAATGATTGGCTTAGGAATGCCACAAAAACAAAAAATAATCCATGGATTCAAGGCTTCATAGGGTGTGCAATTGATAGAAAATAAGTAATTTTTTGGGTGAACTCCTCCTTTAAATGAATTGATATAAATATTTTTGGAAACGTCAATGGGAAAAATGCATTGACTATTTTGAAGTTGAACCAGAAAATGGCTGCCACTGCTATGCCCTATTGTATAGTAGTAGAACTTCTTTATACTCAAGGTGCAGTAGAAATTCATACTCAAGGTACAGTAGGAGAACCTCATACTCAATTACTGATAAATTGAGTACAATGGACGACAATAAAAACAAGCCCTCTGGGTTGGTTTGTGTTATCCTTTTAGCATAACCGTTGACTGTACCTGTACTGTTAATAAGCATGTTGTTGTGTGTCTACAGGTGGCTCAGCTGGAGGAGCTGTTGAATGTCAGACATTCAGTGTTTGTGGTGGGAGGACCAGGAACAGGGAAGAGCCAGGTAAACTAATTACTATCTATCAACCACCTTTATACTGTCTATTAATAACCTATATACTGTATTAGAGCCAGGTAAACAGACGCGTTGCTAGGTCTCTACTAGGTTGGGGGCTTAGCCCCCCAGGCAACGGACACATGCAGATGCGGCGGATTTGGGTACTTTTCCCCCCGTTTTTTGTTACTTTATTTCGGTTATAGGGTTAGGGGTAGGGTTAGGTTTATAGATATATAATTCAAAAATGATATATCTCTATTTTTTTATTGGTGGCTTTGGATAAAACATTGGTGGCTATAGCCACCGAAGCCCCCGCGTAACGACGCCCTTGCAGGTAAACTATACAGTTTATACTGTCTATTGATCACCCAGCAAACTACATACTGTTCATAGAACCTAGGTTAGCGTGATAGCATCATGTTTATGGTTCATAGAAACTATGCTAACCTGATAATAATGTTCATAGAACCTATGCTAACATATGCTAACCTGATAGCATCATGTGTATAGAAGCTATGCTAACCTTTTAGCATCATGTGTATAGAAGCTATGCTAACCTAATAGCATGATGTCTATGCTTCAGATCCTGAAGACTCTCCACAGAACCTATGCTAACCTGAAGATGAAGCCGGTGTGGAACGACATCAACCCCAAGGCCGTGACCACAGACGAGCTGTTTGGTTTCCTGCATCCGGCCACCAGAGAGTGGAAGGACGGTGAGGCCTAACTTAAAGGAACTAACTTCAACACATTTTCAAAGCTGCCGTATATTCATTCATATAATAGTTCCTCGCTAATGCTCATTATAAGCAGGGTTGCGTTGGGCATGGGACAGGCTAACACGCCGTGCAACCGCTATTTTGAGCAGGAGCACGCACATGCATAGATTTAAAACAACCTTAAATTCACACCAACAACCAAGTTAAAAAAAGTCTGCCGACCGCCGGTTGTCACACCAGCATGAATGAACATAGGATGAACATAGGAATGAGCCTAGATGCATATCAATGGTCCATTGTGTGACCGGTAGCGGAGGTGTTAAGCCACGTGCGCGTCACGTCATTAAACAGAACGGAGCATGGTGGCACTTCAATCGCCACATTAGACACAGTCAGTGGCGTGCACAGACATTTTGAGGGGCAGGTGCTCAAGTAAATTATACTTTTTTTTTGTTTACTTGGTCTGCTCTTTTTTCCCTCTACACCTATACCTCTTTGCCAAAAATAGCCGATCTACAAGCCCACAGCGCCTCGCAGCGCAAGGCGTTGTGAGCTTGTAGATCGGCTATTTTTGGCTAAAGTTCTCCTCAGAAAAGGGATGCTAGGTTTCGAGTGGTTATGGTAAAAAGAAAAATCATATCACATAAAGATTTGGCGGACCCCCTGTAGTAACTCTGAGGACCCCCTAGGGGTCCCGGACCCCCTGTTGAAGACCCCTGCTGTAAACTGAAAAAAGTTTTTCAAAAGGGCACTTCTGGTCAAGAGGGCAAAGGGCAGGTGCTCTAGCGCCACCCAGAGTCTATCTGTGCACGTCCCTGGACACAGTGTTTTAAAATAGAATGCAACCGCTTTCCAATTCACCATGCAACCCTGATGATAAGACGCACCATGTCTGTCTGCTAGCTCTGTGTCTCAGAGGAGGGCTGTGGACAGTTCACAAACCTGCCTACCAGTGACATCATCATCTGTAGGCTGGTTTGGGTTTGTGTGTTTTTGCACGTTAACTTTATAGAAAGAGAAAGGCTGTAGTTTCTATTGGCTTTGGAATCTCCATCGATGATGATGTCATCCGAAGGTTTATTTTTAACGTCTGCTCTATTTGTTTGAGGGTTTGAGCATCAATCACTCCCTTTACTTTCAATAGAAGAACACAGCTTCTCTCTCTCTCTCTCTCTCTCTCTCTCTCTCTCTCTCTCTCTCTCTCTCTCTCTCTCTCTCTCTCTCTCTCTCTCTCTCTCTCTCTCTCTCTACTAGTAGTAAAGGTCTCTCTCTCACACAGGTCTATTCTCCTCCACTATGAGGGAGCTGGCCTCAGTGAGTCATGATGTCTCTCTCTCTCTACTAGTAGTAAAGGTCTCTCTCTCACACAGGTCTATTCTCCTCCACTATGAGGGAGCTGGCCTCAGTGAGTCATGATGGACCCAAGTGGATCGTTCTGGATGGAGACATCGATCCTATGTGGATCGAGTCTCTGAACACAGTGATGGACGACAACAAGGTCTGTCCTCTCCTCTCCTCCTGTTCTCTCCATTCCTCTGTTCTTACAGTCTTTTTCTCTTCATTAAATTGAGTGGAGATTAAATCCAGTTACAAACACAGCTTTCACCATTGGAATTGCGTTACGGAACGCACACGTTGTTACATTTTGGGGGTTTATTTGGTCATAGCGCAACATAGTGGTGAAGTATAGTAGTGCAGGTCATTGCAACAACCACCGATCTTGTGAAAAATGAAAACGGGACCGCCAAATATTCTAAAGTTTCCAAGATTCTGCCAATAATCATGACTTTTTGCCGGGTCAAACAATGAATCATGTGACGTTGATCCCCTTCCCCTATTCGTTCATACCAGGACATACATGGGCAACTGGTGGCCCCCACCTTCACTTAATGCGGCCCACAGGTTAATATCAGAACACTGATATATCGATTTAAGCTGTTAGAATTGCAATAGCAGCTTAATGACTAGTATTAAAATTGTCTTTATGTCCAATGTATTTGTATCAGAAGGATATCGTACATCAACATGAGACACAATGGAAACAAGACCCTCTCCTTTTAGCAGCTTATTTTACCTTCCTGTACAATCATACTGTTTTCAAACTGCTAATGAAGTATTCAATCAATCAAACTAGAAAAAGTGCTCCTCGGAGCACAGGTCTCCGCCAGGTCAGGTAGGTTATTGTGGCCTCCTGGTGGCGCTATAATAAGGCAATGTGAAAATGTGCCATTTCTTCTTAGGCCTTGCATGGCAATCAGGCACTGCATTCATGATTTGAGGCATTTTGTTACAAAAATGTGTTTAGCTAAATTAGACCTGCTGGTGGCGCTATAACAGGCCAATGTTAAAAGGGTGGCATTTCTTCCTCGGCCTAGTGGGAATATGTGTGCAAAATTTCACAGAAATCGCACGTTGCGTTCATGATTTGAGGCATTTTGTTCAAACGAACCAATCCTGCAAACTTTGGAAGCCAATGTTGGCCAATTAGGATGGAATATGAAGTATCGGACACTTTCATCTTGATCACATGACTATAGAGGTACTGTGTACCGATTTGCGTGATTTTTGGACAGAATGTGAAGGAGTAATAGAAAAAAAATAGTTTTCCAAAAGTCAGCCTCCTGGTGGCGCTCTAAAAGGCAGATGTGAAAAATGCCTGCCAAAGGATTTTCCTTTACCTCTAGGGAGAATGCTTGCAAAGTTTCACGCAGATCCGTGCAGTTATAGTTAAAAATGCAAATCGGCCTGTTATAGCACCACCATGAGGCTGATTTGAACATTTTCAAGTGGCATTTCTTCCTCGGCATAGTGGGAATGTGTGTGTGCAATTTTATGGAAATAGCAAGCTGCGTTCATGATTTGAGGCAGTTTGTTCAAAACGGACCAATCCTGCAAACTTTGGAAGCCAACCTTAGCCAATGAGGAATATGGGAAATCGGACAGATCCAGGTTGATCACATGACTATAGAGATAGTGTGTACCGATTTGCATGACTTTTGGTTAAAAGCTGTAGGAGTAATGGGGAAAAAATGGGTTTTGCACAAATCAGCCTCCTGGTGATGCTATAACAGGCCCATGTGAAAAATGTGGGTCAGAGGTTCTGAATTGGCATCCAGGGAGTGGGTGTGCACAGTTTCGCAGCGACTGGGCCAACGGTGCCGGAGATTAGCTGCTAACGGACGGACAGGACGGACGGACGTACGGACGGACAGGGGGTAAAACATACTCTCTCGCCATGCCTTTCGGCCTGGTGGAGACAATGACAATAAAATACTGAATATGCATTTTATGAATAACACATTCAGCCTGGTCATAGTGACCTCAGTATTTAAATCAATCTGACAATGTGATTCTTTAGGTGACAAAGAATAATAATTTATGATCACTGCAGTGACCCTAACCCTAACCACGACTGATACGTGTAATAATAATAAGGGTAATAATAATAATAATAATAATAATAATAATAATAATAATACAATAAATACTGTTTAGCCCCGGATCTATTCACTGTACGCTGGCTCTGCTCCTCACTGAGAGAGAGAGAGAGAGAGAGAGAGAGAGGATTGCAGGTGCGCTGTTCTATGACGTCATCGCCAGACCCAGCACTAGCAGTGTTGCCAGATTTTGCGAGAGAAACAAGCAACCAGGTGTATGAAAACAAGCCCAAATAAGTGTGGTCATAATAATCAGACTTGGCAACGCTGCCAAATAGTTTCCTGAGAACGGACCGAACCATTGTGTCCAATTTACAATTTTCAATTTAGGCATTTCATATGTTCAGGTATTGACTGTCTGTCATCCATGTGCCATGTCTCTATGTCTGTGTCTTCAGGTGTTGACTCTGTCTGTCTCTATGTCTCTATGTGTCTGTGTCTTCAGGTATTGACTCTATGTCTGCCTCTATGTATGTGTCTCTGTCTGTGTCTTCAGTTGTTGACTCAGTCTGTCCTCATCCATGTCTCTGTGTCTGTCTTCATGTGTTGACTCTATGTATCTCTGTCTCTGTGTCTTCAGGTATTGACTCTATGTCTGTCTCTATGTCTCTGTGTCTTCAGGTATTGACTCTATGTCTGTCTCTATGTCTCTATGTCTTCAGGTATTGACTCTGTCTGTCTCTATGTCTCTATGTCTCTGTGTCTTCAGGTATTGACTCTATGTCTGTCTCTATGTCTCTGTGTCTTCAGGTATTGACTCTATGTCTGTCTCTATGTCTCTGTGTCTTCAGGTATTGACTTTATGTCTGTCTCTATGTCTCTGTGTCTTCAGGTATTGACTCTATGTCTGTCTCTATGTCTCTGTGTCTTCAGGTATTGACTCTGTCTGTCTCTATGTCTCTATGTCTTCAGGTATTGACTCTGTCTGTCTCTATGTCTCTATGTCTCTGTGTCTTCAGGTATTGACTCTAGCCAGTAACGAGAGGATCAGTCTGTCCTCGTCCATGCGTCTCCTGTTTGAGATCTCTCACCTCAGAGCTGCTACTCCAGCCACCGTGTCCAGAGCAGGAATCCTCTATGTCAACCCTCAGGACCTGGTCTGGAGCTCGTACGTTACAGCCGTCATGCTTTAGGAAATATATTCATTTGTTTCAGTTTAGTTTTAGTAAAACAAGTATGTATTGTGTTTGATCTTATTGCTGCTATGTTAGGGTTTATTTGTTGTAACCCCCCCCCCTTGCATCATTAGAGTTTAGTTTTAGTTGTAGTTAGTTTTGTGAGAGCATAATTAGCTTTAGTTTTTTGCAAATGAATACTTTATTTTATTTATTTTTGCGTTACTCTTTGTCATAGTTTAGTTGTTCAGGTGTTATGTAGAGAATTAGATTAATAGAAGCAGAAATAGGTCTGGATGAAAGAAGGCTGACTTCATATGATGGTGGTTCCAGTTGTTAGTTTGTTAGTTTTGCATCGTTTATTTCATTTGGTTTTAGTTTATTTCAACTGTAGTTTTAGGGTTCTTTAATTTAACCCTTTCTCCTCTTTGACTTTTGGTATAAGTCTTAGTTCTATTTCGTCCCTGCTAACCGCCAGAGGCGGTGCTTAAAGCACTGAATGGTTCCCTTCGCGCATGCGCAGTTCGAGTATTGTATACCAACAAACGTCACTTGTGACCCCTGGATGACCCGGAGGAGGCTATATCATCCGGGAATCATCAAGGGATCTTTTCCTACAGAATCTTCTCGCGAGATCACGAGGATTCTGAGTGACAGAACGCTCTGGCGGTCATTCGGGACTCATAGAACCGTAGTTACATACGTAACTACGGGGTCACAAGTGACGTTTGTTGGTATACAATACTCGAACTGCGCATGCGCGAAGGGAACCATACAGTGCTTTAAGCACCGCCTCTGACGGTCATTCGGGACTCATAGAACCGTAGTTACATACGTAACTATCGTTTTAGTCGACTACAATAACCCTGCTTACACACACACACACCCACACACCCACACACACACACACACACACACACACACACACACACACACACACACACACACACCATTATCTTTTGTGCCCCTCCCCCATAGGTATGTGACGAGCTGGATTGACACCCGGCACGCCCAATCAGAGCGAGCCAACCTGACCATTCTGTTTGACAAGTACGTCCCTTCCTGCATGGAGCAGGTCCGCTGCAACCTGAAGACCATCACCCCCATACCAGAGACCAGCATGGTCCAGGTAAGACCATCACCCCCATACCAGAGACCAGCACGGTCCAGGTAAGACCATCACCCCCATACCAGAGACCAGCATGGTCCAGGTAAGACCATTACCCCCATACCAGAGACCAGCATGGTCCAGGTAAGACCATCACCCCCATACCAGAGACCAGCATGGTCCAGGTAAGACCATTACCCCCATACCAGAGACCAGCATGGTCCAGGTAAGACCATTACCCCCATACCAGAGACCAGTATGGTCCAGGTAATTAAAACTATCATCAATATACATGTTAAACACAGATTCAGAATCTTCATCATTTACCTAAAAGTCCAATAATCTGCAATGGGCTTGAGACAATAATACTAAAATATCCATCAGTCACATTTAGACACTCTGCTATGAGAGCATTTGCCAAAAACAGCAGATCTATAAGCTCACAACGCGTCGCTTTGCAACGTATTGTGAGCCTGTGAGAGGGCCAACTCAGGTCTGTGAGTTTGGAGGGTTTTTAGTGTCAAATCTGCTGATCCCATTGGACACCACTGACCTCTCTGTGGCGTCCAATCGGATGCTCTGTTTTCTCTGCATCGTCCAATCAGACGCTGTGTTCCTTGCTGGACTGCCTGCTGACAGAAGACAACACTCCGGCTGACTCTCCCAGAGAGGTCTATGAGATCTACTTTGTGTTCTCCTGTGTGTGGGCCTTCGGAGGAGCTCTGTTCCAAGACCATGTGAGTGAGTGAGTGAGTGAGTGAGTGAGTGAGTGAGTGAGTGAGTGAGTGATTACTGAATACTGAATATCTTATTAGACAGACATGTAAACGTACAGGAAGAAATTTAGGCTAAAAGGATAACAAAAAAAGTCTAGGGGACTTGTTTCCATTATGTATCTATTATTACATTGGAGAGAAGTCTTTTTAGTGTTTTTTTCCCGTGTCATTGTTTCGCACTAAACACAACAACAACATATCACATGTCACTAACAACACAAGCCACAACATGCGCAATTCATTTACGGGTGGCATAGGCTACTTTTCATTGCTCACCACACATTTGCCTCCTCGGAGCATAATTAATTGCGGCCAGCACAAACTCACAACATTACGGGTCGACCATGTTATTCCTTAGCGTCAGCACCGACCACCGGCGAGCACAACCGAAACACCGCGAGCCGGACAACATTACGTGTACACTATTTTGTTCCCCTTAGCGTGAGCACCGCCACCGACCACCGCCGAGCCAAACCGAAAGCAACACCACGCAGGCGCTATTGAAGAGCTCCTCGTTTGTACTTCTGTTAACTCTGCTCTCCGTGCCGTGTGCCTTACACTTTCCCCTCGTGTTCCAGGGTTGCCTTGTTTGTTTATTATTTGTATTTTACAAGTTTTCAAAGTAAAGCTACCGTTTCAACAAACCTTCCGTGTCCTCTCTGCGCTTGGGTCCCCTGCCTGCACCACACGTGACAATCTTTTCCCCAAGAAAGGTTCTAATTTGTTGCTATTTTTCAAAGACCGTCAGCGCACACTGCTTTGGTTGTGTACTGATGTGTAGTGTTGTTGTGTATTGTTGTTCTGTTATTATTACAACCCAAGACAACTTAAGGAACAATAACAGCAGTCAAACTTTATTAATCGCTCCGAACTCTGACAAGTGACTCTTCTTCTGTTCTCTATCTCCCAAAGCCCCATAGTCCACAGCGCCCCCCTGAGGCACATAAGTACCATTACAGTTGAATTAAGTGTACTCTGGTACGGAAGAATCATGAGCAATGTAAATGCTGGCCAGCGGGGAGCGGGTCGTACTCTGTAACGATTCTAATCAATGTGACCCAGTCTGAATCTCTCTGGATAAGAGCATCTGCTAAATGCCTACATTGTAAATTGTGTGTGTGTGTGTGTGTGTGTGTGTGTGTGTGTGTGTGTGTGTGTGTGTGTGTGTGTGTGTAGCTGATGGACTACAGGGCAGAGTTCAGTCGTTGGTGGTGTAAGGAGATGAGAGCGGTGAAGTTTCCCTCTCAGGGAACCGTGTTCGACTACTTCATCGACCCAGAGAGCAACAAGTTCACCCCATGGACTGAGAAGATGCTTCCCTTTGAGCTGGAGCCTGATGTCCCACTACAGGTGTGTAACCCTTAACCCCTAACCCCTAACCCCTAACCAAGCTCCCAGAACCCAGTGGTTGCATTGAAGCGCATTGGACATGCTGGCCATTCATAGGTACTGCAGTTTAAAACGGCCTGGGGCCACCGTACATGAACGAGCCAAAACGGTTTTGACCAATGGGCTGGACTCACCAGCTTGCGCACAAGTCTGCGCACGGGGCTGCGCGCTGAGGGGACGCAAAACACGTCGCTGATGTGACAAAAAACGTGTCGCAGAAGAGCCCCAAATAAACCTCTTCGCCCATCACATTTCACAACCAGGAAGAAGGGCTGATTTTGCCTCATTTGTTGGGTGAGCAGTTCAATGCAAGCCGGTGCCCTCTCTATTATTTACTCTCTATGCCCCTAACCCCTAATACTGACCCTGTGTCCTTCCAGACTATATGATGTACTTCATAGTGTTTATATGTCCTTCCAGACTATATGATGTCCTTCATAGTGTTTATATGTTCCAGACGTTGCTGGTCCACACCCCAGAGACCCTCTGCCTGACGTACTTCTTAGACCTGCTGCTGCACAGAGGAAAGCCAGTCATGTTGGTGGGCAACGCTGGCGTGGGCAAGACCATCCTGGTGTGTGACTACGTAGCCAAGCTGAAGGAGGATTACATGGTGGCCAAAGTCCCCTTTAATTACTACACCACGTCAGCCATGTTGCAGCGTGAGTCTTTAACCACTACACTATGTCAGTGAGTCTTTAACCACTACACTATGTCAGTGAGTCTTTAACCACTACACTATGTCAGTGAGTCTTTAACTATTACACTATGTCAGTGAGTCTTTAACTATTACACTATGTCAGTGAGTCTTTAACTATTACACTATGTCAGTGAGTCTTTAACTATTACACTATGTCAGTGAGTCTTTAACTATTACACTATGTCAGTGAGTCTTTAACTATTACACTATGTCAGTGAGTCTTTAACTATTACACTATGTCAGTGAGTCTTTAACTATTACACTATGTCAGTGAGTCTTTAACCACTACACTATGTCAGTGAGTCTTTAACCATTACACTATGTCAGTGAGTCTTTAACTATTACACTATGTCAGTGAGTCTTTAACCATTACACTATGTCAGTGAGTCTTTAACTATTACACTATGTCAGTGAGTCTTTAACTATTACACTATGTCAGTGAGTCTTTAACTATTACACTATGTCAGTGAGTCTTTAACTATTACACTATGTCAGTGAGTCTTTAACTATTACACTATGTCAGTGAGTCTTTAACTATTACACTATGTCAGTGAGTCTTTAACTATTACACTATGTCAGTGAGTCTTTAACTATTACACTATGTCAGCCATGTTGCAACATGGGTCTTTAACGTGTTATTACAATCTACGGCAGTGTTGTGCCAAGTCACGGTTAAGGACACACTGTGATTGGCCAGTTAGTCACTTTGATTGGCAGTTGTGCCTTGTGTGAGCCTTGTATGCGTTTTTGAAACGTTGCCTAATGTGGCTAAATTATGGCTAAACCTAACCTGAACCTCACAAAGACTATGCCTAACCCTAACCTCACAAAGACTATTCCTAAACCTAACCTCACAAAGACTATGCCTAAACCTAACCTCACAAAGACTATGCCTAACCCTAACCTCACAAAGACTATGCCTAACCCTAACCTCACAAAGACTATGCCTAACCCTAACCTCACAAAGACTATGCCTAACCCTAACCTCACAAAGACTATGCCTAACCCTAACCTCACAAAGACTATGCCAAACCCTAACCTCACAAAGACTATGCCTAACCCTAACCTCACAAAGACTATGCCTAACCCTAACCTCACAAAGACTATGCCTAACCCTTACCTAAACGCTAATACAAGTATTCATGATGCATTTTAGAAGGAAAACAAGTGCATTGAGAGTGTACATTCAATCCCATGACAAGAAGTCCAACGCTTAAGTCAGCTCCCCACCGAGGCAGCTGGCAGGACCTTTTTGGTAGAAACGGGCAATGAGTTGAGTGTATGCATGTGAGACACAAAATGGCCGACCTCTCTGCAGGGGTCCTGGAGAAGCCTCTGGAGAAGAAGGCGGGGCGAACCTTCGCTCCTCAGGGAACCAACAGACTGATCTACTTCATAGACGACCTCAACATGCCGGAGGTCGACACCTATGGCACCGTCCAACCTCACACCCTGATCAGACAACACCTGGACTACAGTCACTGGTACACGCACACACGCACGCACGCACGCACGCACGCACGCACGCACGCACGCACGCACACTACTGAACACTTTTGTGGGTCTTCCCGTTCACCCGTTTGTGAAGTGGGTATTTTCAAACCCTGGAGTGGATTTAGGGGAGCGTCAGAGTGTTTGTGTTGGAGCGCCTCAGTGCGGCTGCAGAGTTCATGTGCAACGTCTTGCATGCGTGGCTGCGATGTTTCGATGACCTGTCTTTAGAGACCTTAGTGTTAACCCCTGCATGGTTCATATTTCTGTCATGGACCCCAGGAGAAGTAGCTGCTAATGGGGTCAGAATAAAGACTAAGGCCAAGAGACCAGTGGGCACAGAGACTCAGACATAATGCTACACAGAGACTCAAACATAATGCTGATTGATTGACAGGTATGACAGACAGAGGCTGGTGTTGAAAGAGATCCATAACTGTCAGTACATCACCTGTATGAACCCTACAGCTGGAAGCTTCTCTGTTAACCCCAGACTACAGGTAGGCCTACACACACACACACACACACACACACACACACACACACACACACACACACACACACACACACACACACACACACACACACACACACACACACACACACACACACACGCACACACACACATGCACGCACACTTCTGCAGTAGAAATGAGTATATCATGCTCTCAGAAAACGTAGGACATCCAGATCAGAAAACACACAAGATGTCCTCCATACAGAGGGATTACAGACAGTGAGACATAGTAACTAACTAATAATACAGAGGGATTACAGACAGTGAGACATAGTAACTAACTATTCATACAGAGTGATTATAGACAGTGAGACATAGTAACTAACTATTCATACAGAGTGATTATAGACAGTGAGACATAGTAACTAACTATTCATACAGAGTGATTACAGACAGTGAGACATAGTAACTAACTATTCATACAGAGTGATTATAGACAGTGAGACATAGTAACTAACTATTCATACAGAGTGATTATAGACAGTGAGACATAGTAACTAACTATTCATACAGAGTGATTATAGACAGTGAGACATAGTAACTAACTATTCATACAGAGTGATTACAGACAGTGAGACATAGTAACTAACTATTCATACAGAGTGATTATACACAGTGAGACATAGTAACTAACTATTCATACAGAGTGATTACAGACAGTGAGACATAGTAACTAACTATTCATACAGAGTGATTATACACAGTGAGACATAGTAACTAACTATTCATACAGAGTGATTATAGACAGTGAGACAT
>NC_139942.1:58890662-58918162 GCF_963454915.1 Gymnoscopelus microlampas
CCCTCATCCAGGTCTGTCTGCCTGTCTGTCTGTCTGTCTGTCTGTCTGTCTGTCTGTCTAAAGCATATGACTCATCATTGTTTGGTGAGTCATACGCTTTGCTATTGGCTCATGGTACGGTGACCTAACCAAAGACCTAACATTACATTACAGTCATGTAGCAGAAACTTCTAATCACCAGAAGTATTAAGTGCATTCTCTTCTAAAACAAGCAACTACGAGTATACCTAGCACTGAGGTAGAAGAGCTAAAAGAGCTAAAAGAGAAGGTGCAGGTTTCTCAAAACAGACTGGTCAGGCTTGTCTTAGGGCCTATACAGTAACAGGCTGGTCAGGCTTGTCTTGGGGCCCCTACAGTAACAGGCTGGTCAGGCTTGTCTTAGGGCCTAACAGTATCTGTGAGGGACCATGTTGGAACAGTTGGGTTGGTTGGGTCAGTTCAACCACAGCTGAAACTGGTGCATAATATCGACATCCAGTGGTGGAAAAAGTACTCAAATGATTTACTTAGAGGTAGGGTAAGTGATTTGCGTTGGTTAAAATAAGTGTTAAATAGCTCTATATCCTGATAGTACTCATTGCTATAGAGTGTTTGTTCAGTAAAAGGAGTCTCCTTGTCTCTCCAGCTCTTTATAAAACAGAAAATACATTTTTGTTTCAGTTTCAGTTTCATTTCCAATGTTATCCAACCAGGACAGAGAACTCAATCAGGATATAGATTAAACAAGTGAAATTGGAAGTGATGACACTAAGAAATGAGCAGACAAAATTGGAACTGGAACACTATACAAATTAAGCTTAAAAATGTGTACTTTCTCCTGATTGGCTGAGATTTTGACACCTACCGAAAAATGTGTTTTCTGTTTATTAAAGAGCTGGAGAGACGGGGAGACTCCTGTTACTGAACAAACACTCTATAGCAATGATTACTATCACAATATAGTATTTTAACCTTTTAACAAAATACTTTTTGTTTTAACCAAAAAATATCACTTACCCTACCTTTAAGTAAAAGTATCAATACTGTAATGTACAGGGGTGCAATGCTCATGGGACGGCCTTGCATGCCGTACAGGAACCTCTTTGACCAGGAGCACGCTCAGGCACACGCATAGATTTAAAACCACTTTAAATTCACACCTCAATAAAGTTTACAAAGACTCCCGACTCACACCAGGTGGATGAACATAGGAATGACCTAGATGCATATCAACGGTCCATTGTGTGAGCTGTTGTTGTAGGTGTTAAGCCACGTGCGCGTCACGTCATTAAAACACAGTGCAACCACATACCACATCTGCACTGCAACACTGGCAATGTAGAAATACTCTGTTACAAGTACAAGTCCGGAATTCAAAATGTACTTGAGTAAAAGTACAAAAGTATTGGTATCAAAATGTACTTAAAGCTCCAAAAGTAAAAGTACTAAAATGTTTGAAAATAGCAGATCTACAAGCTCTACAGATCTACAGACCTGACCATGTCTACAGACCTGACCATGTCTACAGACCTGACCACAGACCTGACCATGTCTACAGACCTGACCACAGACCTGACCATGTCTACAGACCTGACCACAGACCTGACCATGTCTACAGACCTGACCATGTCTACAGACCTGACCACAGACCTGACCATGTCTACAGACCTGACCACAGACCTGACCATGTCTACAGACCTGACCATGTCTACAGACCTGACCACAGACCTGACCATGTCTACAGACCTGACCACAGACCTGACCATGTCTACAGACCTGACCACAGACCTGACCATGTCTACAGACCTGACCACAGACCTGACCATGTCTACAGACCTGACCATGTCTACAGACCTGACCACAGACCTGACCATGTCTACATTCACTGAAATGGGAAAATGCTCATTTAGATTTGGAGGAGCAGTAAACCCCTGATCATCAAGAATGTGGAATGCCCTACCAAAAGGAGTAAAACCCTACTCGATTTCAAAACTGCCCTAAAGATACACCTTCAAAGGAGGCTGCAATTCTAAAATGGCCCCTGAGTCTGCCAGTTTAGTAGACCTTGTATTGTGAATTTGTACTTCCATGTACTGTTATTCTCATGTCTTACTAAATAAAGTACATCAATCAATCAAACATAAAGAGCATCAGCAGCCATCTCCTTTTTAAGATAAGGGTTAAAGTATGGCTTTTAGAAAAGGTTTCAGAATAGTAGGGTCACTTATATTAGTAATGTGATCATTTGTATGTATGTATACAGTGTAGCTCTAGAGTGTTTCATTTATTGCTGTTCTGTCTGTATGTTGGTGTAATGAATTGTGTCTCAGACCAAGGACCACAATGGAAACAAGTCACACGACTTTCTTGTGTTTGTATCCTTGACGTTTCTCAGATGAACATGATGTAACATGTGTTTTTCCTGTATGACGTCTAATACAATCTAATCTAATCAACCATAATAGAGTTCACATGGGCGTGGTTGATTCATAATAGAGTTCACATGGGTGTGGTCATGGGTGTGGTTGGTTCATAATAGAGTTCACATGGGTGTGGTTGATTCATAATAGAGTTCACATGGGTGTGGTCATGGGTGTGGTCATGGGTGTGGTTGGTTGTGTTCCTCCAGGCAGCCATCTGTCTCCATCAGAAGGTCAGTCAGAACTTCCTGCCCACGGCCATCCGCTTCCACTACATCTTCAACCTCCGAGACCTGTCCAATATCTTCCAGGTACTATCTGTCCACCTTAGAGACATGTCCATCTGTCCATTAACCTTATAGACATGTCCATCTGTCCATTAACCTCATAGACATGTCCATCTGTCCATTACAACATGTATTAACCTTATAGAGACCTGTCCAATATCTTCCAGGTACTATATGTCCACCTTAGAGACATGTCCATCTGTCCATTAACCTTATAGACATGTCCATCTGTCCATTAACCTTATAGACATGTCCATCTGTCCATTAACCTTATAGACATGTCCATCTGTCCATTAACCTTATAGACATGTCCATCTGTCCATTACAACATGTATTAACCTTATAGAGACCTGTCCAATATCTTCCAGGTACCATAATGTCCACCTCAGATACATGTTCATCTGTCCATTAACATCTCAGATACATGTCCATATGTCCATTTTGTGTGTGTGTGTGTGTGTGTGTGTGTGTGTGTGTGTGTGTGTGTGTGTGTGTGTGTGTGTGTGTGTGTGTGTGTGTGTGTGTGTGTGTGTGTGTGTGTGTGTGTGTGTGTGTGTGTGTGTGTGTGTGTGTGTAGGGCATCCTGTTCGCCCTGCCTCAGTGCATACGGTATCCCATAGACCTGGTCCACCTCTGGCTCCATGAGAGCTCCAGGGTTTACTCTGACAAACTGATGGAGGAGAAGGACGAGGAACTGTTCACCAAGATCCTCCTGGACACTGGCAAGAGATACTTTGAGGTGAGATGGATGGATGAATAGATAGATTTTTAGCCATAACCATTATGTTATACTTTGAGATATTCAAAAGTAGCAGATCATAGAACATAGATCATAGATCATAGATCATAGAGCTGCGAGCTTGCAGATCTGCTATTTTTTTAATCTTGAAGATTTGTGAACATCTTTGAATACATATATTTTTCAAAGCCAACAGTGAGAAAGTAACTAAAGCACAGACATATTGGATTCATGTTAAATGTGTATTTTCAGACAATTAACCACTTAAACCCTCAATACTTAGTAAACATGACCATTGTTCTTTGTACTTGGTCTACACCAAACCTCTTTGCCAAAAAAATGCCGATCTACAAGCTCACAAGGCCTCGCAGCAGATCTGCTATCTTTGGCTAATGTTCCCCTCAGTATAGGGATGCTAGGGGTTGAGTGGTTAACCCCTCCCCCCCTGTAGTGACTCTGAGGACCCCCTAAGGGTCCCGGACCCCCTGTTGAAGACCCCTGCATGAAACTGATTGATCTCTCCTCTTTTCTAGTCCATCGACGAGTCCATCTTCATCCACCAGCCTCTGGTGTACTGTCACTTTGCCCTTGGGGTGGGAGAGCCTCGCTACCACCAGGTATTATATTATTATTATTGTCTCCGCCAGGCCGAAGGCATGGCGAGAGACTATGTTTTACCCCCAGTCCGTCCGTCCATCCGTGTGTCATTCTGTGGACAGCTAATCTCCGGCACCGTTGGCCTGATCGCAGTGAAACTGTGCACACACACTCCATGGATGCCAGAGCAGAACCTCTGCCCCAAATGTTTCACATGGTCCTGTCATAGCGCCACCAGGAGGCCGATTTTTGCAAAACTCATTCTTTGACTCCTACAGATTTTGTCCAAAAGACATGTGAAGACATGAGGTTGTTCCACAGTGTAAATATATCAGTGAAGACATGAGGTTGTTCCACAGTGTAAAGGTATCAGTGAAGACATGAGGTTGTTCCACAGTGTAAAGATATCAGTGAAGACATGAGGTTGTTCCACAGTGTAAAGGTATCAGTGAAGACATGAGGTTGTTCCACAGTGAGTTCCAGGTGATTTGTCTATCTGTGTTTTTCTTTTTTGAAGGCATCAGACTGGGAGAAGCTTCACAAGACTCTGACAGACGCTCTGGAGCATTATAATGAACTGCATGCTGTTATGAACCTGGTGCTGTTTGAGGAGGCCATGCAACATGTGTAAGATACACACACACACACACACACACACACACACACACACACACACACACACACACACACACACACACACACACACACACACACACACACACACACACACACACACACACACACACACACATTTGTATTGTATTGTAGATGTCATATTAACTGATGGTTGGTGTTTGTACTCTAGGTGTCATATTAACTGATGGTTGGTGTTTGTACTCTAGGTGTAGAATCAGCCGCATCCTGGAGGCTCCTCATGGTAATGCCTTGCTCGTGGGCGTGGGCGGCAGTGGGAAACAGAGTCTGTGCAGGTTGGCAGCTTTCCTCAGCTCTCTGGAGGTCTTCCAGATCACCCTGAGGAAAGGCTACAGCATCAACGACCTGAGGGTGAGCACAGCCGTGTTGTGTTGTCTCCTTACCAGTAGGGGGACATAGCAGCTCTGTACACCATGCTGTTGTTCTGTCTCTGTCCTCTAGGGGGACATAGCAGCTCTGTACATCATGTTGTTGTTCTGTCTCCTTACCACTAGGGGGACATAGCAGCGCTCTACATCAAGGTGGGGGTGAAGAACATCGGGACGGTGTTCCTCCACACAGACGCTCAGATCCCGGACGAACGTTTCCTGGTGCTGATCAACGACATGCTGGCATCAGGTTTGGTTACACCACCGTTAGCATCAGGTTTGGTTACACCACCGTTAGCATCAGGTTTGGTTACACCACCGTTAGCATCAGGTTTGGTTACATCACCGTTAGCATCAGGTTTGGTTACACCACCGTTAGCATCAGGTTTGGTTACACCACCGTTAGCATCAGGTTTGGTTACACCACCATTAGCATCAGGTTTGGTTACACCACCGTTAGCATCAGGTTTGGTTACACCACCGTTAGCATCAGGTTTGGTTACACCACCGTTAGCATCAGGTTTGGTTACACCACCGTTAGCATCAGGTTTGGTTACACCACCATTAGCATCAGGTTCGATGTCGACTTGTTTCTATTTTCTGAACTCCCCACTGATGTCAGGACAGCAGAGTCACTGATGTCAGGACAGCAGAGTCACTGCCCATCTTTCACCGCAGGCTGAAAACCCACCTCTTCAGGAAACACTACCCTTCCTCTTCACCTTCTCTACTTGTTGTTAACTAGTTGTACGAACTTCTTGTTTTATTGGATCGTGTTTATTTGATACACTTATTTGTTTTATCTCATACTCATTTGATTTTCCTATTTGTCTCATCTGTTTAAGAAAGTAGGAAGCTGACATATTGCACTTTTACCTTAGCACTGTATACTCTTAGTTGCTTGTTTTAGAAGAGAATGCACTTCAGACTTCTGGTGATTAGTAGTTTCCTTGTTGAATTCACTTATTGTAAGTCGCTTTAGATAAAAGCGTAGACCTGCTAAATGACTGTAATGTAATGTAGTGGAGTAAAAGTATAATATTTGCCTCAGAGATGAATCAAAATTGTACAGTACTTGAGTAAATGTACTTGGTTACTCTACAATGTAGAGTACAGGCATTGATGTAGAGTCTACATTGATGTAGAGTCTACATCAATGCCTGTAGGGGACATCCTGGACCTGTTCAGTGATGAGGAGGTGGACATTAAAGACATATATAACCTGTATGGTGCCCTGTAGGGGACATTATAGACATATATAACCTGTATGGTGTCCTGTAGGGGACATTATAGACATGTATAACATGTATGGTGTCCTGTAGGGGACATTATAGACATATATAACCTGTATGGTGCCCTGTAGGGGACATTATAGACATGTATAACATGTATGGTGTCCTGTAGGGGACATTATAGACATATATAACATGTATGGTGTCTTGTAGGGGACATCCCGGACCTGTTCAGTGATGAGGAAGTGGACATGATCAAGAAGTCCCTCCGTGTGGAGCTCAGAGCTCTGGGTGTGGACGACTCCAAGGAGAGCTGCTGGAGCTTCTTCATAGAGAGGATCCGACGGCAGCTGAAGGTCTGAAAGGAACGTTTTTGTTGGCCGTTAAACCATTAAGACCTGGAACGTATCTGTGTTACCACTTTAAACCAT
This sequence comes from Gymnoscopelus microlampas, assembly GCF_963454915.1. Classification (NCBI taxonomy): domain Eukaryota; kingdom Metazoa; phylum Chordata; class Actinopteri; order Myctophiformes; family Myctophidae; genus Gymnoscopelus; species Gymnoscopelus microlampas. The sequence continues at coordinate 58,897,370 of NC_139942.1, forward strand.
TATTTTTATACTTTGGCTGTTCAAAAATAGCAGATCTACAAGCTTTTTTTTGTAAAATCGTGATCATTTGCGCAACTCTTTGAATATCTATATATTTTTAAAGCGAACATTTTTAACTCAAATCTTTGATCCTGGGGCGGTCGGGATAATTCGTTTCATAGTTATGGCCCGTTGGATGTGGATTGTTTTCACCAGAAAGCAACAGAAAAACTATTTCTCCAAATGGAATAACAAGGGCAACCCGATCGCCAGAGGAAACGTTCTCATTGAACGTTTTTCAACGTTTCTCAAAATCCGTGCATAGACTACTGGAAAACCACAAATTCCGTGCAGAGCCGCCTCACATCTCCCCCATTGTGACTGAACCATTTCGGAGGCGCGCAGTCTCAAGGGAATTGTCGCCGTGTGAAGGACCACCGAGCGAGCTAAAGCGAGCGAGTTGCCGTCCTGAACATTGCGACATTCCCTTGAGCCTACTCAGCGCTGTTTGAGTTACGTACCGATAGGCACAGAATCGTACATTTTGTTGTGGGGACTGCTCTACTTCCTGGTTTTTCCGGGTTGCGACTGGTTACGCCCACCGTGGGACTTGGGGGTTTCTAGGCGACTATGCATGGAATGACGTGCACAAATCCGTGCAATGTATACTAATTCTCTGGCGATCAGGCTGACAAGGGAGTGAACGGGCTGGGGTTTCTTTAGCGATCACGTGACGTGCTGCTGCTTTGCTTCGAACAGCGCCATCTAGTGGAAAACCACTGAAAACACACAACTCGTCATACTCGGCAAATGGCAGTGTGAGCCTCGGGCATGTCTTCTGTGGAAGCATGTTGTTCAGCGAAAATAGCCGATCTACAAGCTCTCAATGCGTCGCACATGTTTGGTCATATGTTTTAAAGGTTCTACGACATTCATTTTCACTTTTTTATTTTTTTACGTTTTTTGGGTTTTTTTGGGCGATGATTGACAGGCAAAATCCCTCACCAGCGACACCCGCTGGCAAATATTTTTTCATTGCAGTTGAAAAGGCTTTAGAAATGTGAGAGAAAAACACCTGCCATGGATCAATGGAGTGGATCTTTTTGTTAGAACTTTCTACACGTGTTGTAAAACTGAACGTCATGAAACCTTTAAAGATTAGAGCAACAACTGCTGTGCATATAGAGCCATAATTCTGACAACCTGTGAGCTGATAAAATCAAGTTTAATCTCCTGTCTCTCTCCTCCACTCCCCTCCTCCACCACCAGGTGGTGCTGTGTTTCTCCCCGGTGGGCTTCACTCTGCGGACACGCGCCCGTAAGTTCCCGGCTCTGGTGAACTGTACGGCCATCGACTGGTTCCATTCCTGGCCTCAGTCTGCTCTGCAGTCTGTCAGCTCTACCTTCATAGACAAGATCCCTGGACTAGAGGTTAATATATAATAATAATAATAATAACAGTCTGTCAGCTCTACCTTCATAGACAAGATCCCTGGACTAGAGGTTAATATATAATTATAATAATAATAACAATAATAATAACAGTCTGTCAGCTCTAGATCCCTGGACCGGAGGTTAATAGATACATAGACCGTTGAGACGAATACAAAAGTTTAATAAATAAAGTTCCTATCATACAAAGATCTAGCCTGGCCCCGCTCAGCTGTGATTGGATTTCCCTGCCCCGAAGTTGTGGGGCACCAATCAGGGCCCAGGATGCATATATGGGGCGGGTTTATCACCAGAGGCATTTTTGTCAATCTGCCCCGTGGAAATGCAGGTTCCACACAGACTGATATCTACAGTGATTACAAAACATATAACGGGCTGGTTGGTTAAAACACTGTGAAGCCTAACTGCTTTGTAAGGCCAGCTAGTCGCTACTCTGGAAAGACTTAAGATGATCTTCCAGCATCGCTGAGGACACTGCCTTAAAGGAGACACACCATGAATTTAAACATTTTTTTTTATATTTAATATCATATGGTGTATGTCCCTCAAACCATTTTCAGAAGGGTTGAGCCTAAATCAACACTCAGCTATACTCATCCCAAGTCAATTCTCTCAGGCTTATAAAGCACTTTCAGCTGCAATACCAAAACGTCCTGTTGGGCAGAGGGGTGCTACTGAGCAATTCTGTCTGTCAAAATACATGGGCAGAAAGTTTCGTGATGTAAGCAAACATGCCATTCTGAGATGGCCTGTTCAGACACGCCCATTCTGAAAATCTCTGAAATGAGAATGAATGACTGAATGTTAAAAATATATATTTTTTGGGGTACAAGAGACACTGGGGAGCCCAAAAAAAAAAAAAAAAAAAAGTGAAATTCATGGTGTGTCTCCTTTAACCCGGGGGTCCCTTTGCCTTAACCCGGGGGTCCCTTTGCCTTTATACGTTGGGCCGCGGTGCTAGTGACATTATGGAGATGTCAGTCATATCCATATATGGAGTGGGCTGTGTCAGGTATGCCCATAATCTGGGACTATGATGTCATAATCTGGGACTATGATGTCAGTCCTGGATGTTTCGGTTATCTCTATATATGGATACAGATGGATATCTGATGTCAGAGCTAGGTGTGTTAGGAATCTCCGTTTATAGCCGTCTAGGAGAGATTCTATGCTGTCAGACTTCATAGGTTGATCGTCTTCATTTATAGGAATCTTCATATCTGGCTACTGCTGGCAAGTATGCTCTGAACGTTCACAATTAGTCTGACCATCACCAGACCACGTTTTACCAGAGATGGACAGAGTCATGAAGAGATTATTTAGGCCACAGAAAAAAAATGCCACGATTATTTTAGGAAGGTGAGGATTTATTTGACCATAATGTAACATGTGACCTAATGTAACATGTGACCTAATGTAACATGTGACCATAATGTAACATGTGACCATAATGTAACATGTGACCATTTGATGTCATTTTCTGCCAATCACAGCCTCACGTCCGCGCCTCCATCAGTGACTTCATCTCCTACGCCCACACCAGTGTTAACGAGGTAAGTTCAAGTTCAGTGGTGGATAGTAACTAAGTACATGTACTCAAGTACTGCGGAGCCCCTTGAAAAGGAGAGGATTCATCGTTCCTAATAAAGACATTTCAGACAGACTACACATTCTGTGCCAGGTATTAACACATCGAGTGCCATAAACACAAATCTACGTTTAAAAAAAAAAAAAAAATCTTCCCACAAGGGGCGCTCTAACGTAACTTAGGAATGATCCTAGGACCCTTTAAAAGGGAATGGAAGGATGTGATGTCAGCCCAAAAAACGTCAATTCCGTCCCTCTCCAATGATCTGGAGAAAAAGGTCCATGTATATCTCCGGCCTTTGCTGGCCTAGTCACTCTGCACACACGTCATGCGAAGTCCGGCCCCTCTGTCCTCTCCTCTGCTCTCCTCTCCTCTCCTCTCCTCTCCTCTCCTCTCCTCTCCTCTCCTCTCCTCTCCTCTCCTCTCCTCTCCTCTCCGGTCCTAACCTCTGGTCCCAACCTCCCAACCTTGGTCGTGTGATAAAGAGGTCAGACTTCCTGTATCTGGTTGCTATGGCAACCTGCCAGATCAGGCTGAGGGTCGGATAGGCGAATCAGAGAATCAATCAAGCTGAGAGTCTGATCACTGATGGAGGTGAGGTAAGATGTCTAAAACATAGAGTGTGATCACTGATGGAGGTGAGGTAAGAGGTCTAAAACATAGAGTGTGATCACTGATGGAGGTGAGGTAAGATGTCTAAAACAGAGTGTGATCACTGATGGAGGTGAGGTAAGATGTCTAAAACATAGAGTGTGATCACTGATGGAGGTGAGGTAAGATGTCTAAAACATAGAGTGTGATCACTGATGGAGGTGAGGTAAGATGTCTAAAACATAGAGTGTGATCACTGATGGAGGTGAGGTAAGATGTCTAAAACATAGAGTGTGATCACTGATGGAGGTGAGGTAAGATGTCTAAAACATAGAGTGTGATCACTGATGGAGGTGAGGTAAGATGTCTAAAACATAGAGTGTGATCACTGATGGAGGTGAGGTAAGATGACTAAAACATAGAGTGTGATCACTGATGGAGGTGAGGTAAGATGTCTAAAACATAGAGTGTGATCACTGATAGAGGTGAGGTAAGATGACTAAAACATAGAGTGTGATCACTGATGGAGGTGAAACATAGAGTCTGATCACTGATGGAGGTGAAACATAGAGTCTGATCACTGATGGAGGTGAGGTAAGATGTCTAAAACATAGAGTGTGATCACTGATGGAGGTGAGGTAAGATGTCTAAAACATAGAGTCTGATCACTGATGGAGGTGAAACATAGAGTCTGATCACTGATGGAGGTGAAACATAGAGTCTGATCACTGATGGAGGTGAGGTAAGATGTCTAAAACATAGAGTGTGATCACTGATGGAGGTGAGGTAAGATGTCTAAAACATAGAGTGTGATCACTGATGGAGGTGAGGTAAGATGTCTAAAACATAGAGTCTGATCACTGATGGAGGTGAGGTAAGATGACTAAAACATAGAGTGTGATCACTGATGGAGGTGAGGTAAGATGTCTAAAACATAGAGTGTGATCACTGATGGAGGTGAGGTAAGATGTCTAAAACATAGAGTGTGATCACTGATGGAGGTGAGGTAAGATGACTAAAACATAGAGTGTGATCACTGATGGAGGTGAGGTAAGATGTCTAAAACATAGAGTCTGATCACTGATGGAGGTGAGGTAAGATGACTAAAACATAGAGTGTGATCACTGATGGAGGTGAGGTAAGATGTCTAAAACATAGAGTGTGATCACTGATGGAGGTGAGGTAAGATGACTAAAACATAGAGTGTGATCACTGATGGAGGTGAGGTAAGATGACTAAAACATAGAGTGTGATCACTGATGGAGGTGAGGTAAGATGACTAAAACATAGAGTGTGATCACTGATGGAGGTGAGGTAAGATGACTAAAACATAGAGTGTGATCACTGATGGAGGTGAGGTAAGATGTCTAAAACATAGCCATAGCTCTGATCAACAGTCTGTGACAGGTCTTGGAGGTATGTGGAGTGTGTGAAGTACCAGCAGAATGAGAAACATTTATTATTATTATTATTATTATTATTATTATATTATATTTTAGGTGAGTGTGAAGTACCAGCAGAATGAGAAACATTTATTATTATTATTATTATTATATTATATTTTAGGTGAGTGTGAAGTACCAGCAGAATGAGAAACATTTATTATTATTATTATTATTATTATATTATATTTTAGGTGAGTGTGAAGTACCAGCAGAATGAGAAACATTTATTATTATTACTCTCCGCAGGAGAGTATTGTTTTCACTTTCTAAATATGACACACCGATTGGTCAAGCCTCACGTGACACGTGACAATACGGTGAAATACTGTATAAATACATGGCATCACTTTGACAGTGTCTTTGCCACTGTCAAAGTGAGGTAAGACAGGAACCATCACGAAATGGCTGCATGGCTGATACATAATTGGCAGATAGGACACTTATATAGACAGGAGGGATATGACACTTACACAGACGGATAGGACACTTACAGTACACAGACAGGACGGATAGGACACTTATACAGACAGGACGGATAGGACACTTATACAGACAGGACGGATAGGACACTTATACAGACAGGACGGATAGAACACTTACACAGACAGGACGGATAGGACACTTGCATAGACAGGAGGGATATGACACTTACACAGACAGGACGGATAGGACACTTACAGTATACAGACAGGACGGATAGGACACTTACAGTATACAGACAGGACGGATAGGACACTTATACAGACAGGAGGGATAGGACACTTACACAGACAGGAGGGATAGGACACTTACATAGACAGGACGGATAGGACACTTATACAGACAAGACGGATAGGACACTTATACAGACGGATAGGACACTTATACAGACAGGATGGATAGGACAGTTAGAACATAAGAATTAGAACATTCCCAACATTCCCAACACAAGTCTGGTAAGAGTGAGGTAAGACAGGAACAATCACGAAATGGTTGAGAAATGGCGGATACTGTAACAATTGGATAGGACACTTGCACAGACAGGACGGATAGGACACTTACACAGACAGGACGGATAGGACACTTACACAGACAGGACGGATAGGACACTTACATAGACAGGACGGATAAGACACTTATACAGACAGGAGGGGTAGGACACTTATACAGACAGGACGGATAGGACACTTACACAGACAGGACGGATAGGACACTTACATAGACAGGACGGATAAGGCACTTATACAGACAGGAGGGATAGGACACTTATACAGATAGAACATTCCCAACATTCCCAACAGCGGAGAGTTGTGCTCCGAGGAGCACTTTTTCTAGTTATTATTATTATTATTATATTATATTTTAGGTGAGTGTGAAGTACCAGCAGAATGAGAAACATTTATTATTATTATTATTATTATATTATATTTTAGGTCAGTGTGAAGTACCAGCAGAATGAGAAACATTTATTATTATTATTATTATTATTATTATTATATTTTAGGTGAGTGTGAAGTACCAGCAGAATGAGAAACATTTATTATTATTATTATTATTATTATTATTATTATTATTATTATTATATTATATTTTAGGTGAGTGTGAAGTACCAGCAGAATGAGAAACATTTATTATTATTATTATTATTATTATTATTATTAATATATTACATTTTAGGTGAGTGTGAAGTACCAGCAGAATGATAAACATTTATTATTATTATTATTATTATTATTATTATATTATATTTTAGGTGAGTGTGAAGTACCAGCAGAATGATAAACATTTATTATTATTATTATTATTATTATTATTATTATTATTATTATTATTATATTATATTTTAGGTGAGTGTGAAGTACCAGCAGAATGAGAAACATTTATTATTATTATTATTATTATATTATATTTTAGGTGAGTGTGAAGTACCAGCAGAATGAGAAACATTTATTATTATTATTATTATTATTATATTATATTTTAGGTGAGTGTGAAGTACCAGCAGAATGAGAAACATTTATTATTATTATTATTATTATATTATATTTTAGGTGAGTGTGAAGTACCAGCAGAATGAGAAACATTTATTATTATTATTATTATTATTATTATATTTTAGGTGAGTGTGAAGTACCAGCAGAATGAGAAACATTTATTATTATTATTATTATTATTATTATTATTATTATTACATTTATAGGTTTTTGTGTTCACCATCCATAGCGGCTATGGCCGGTGAACAGTCCAAATTTCCAGGCCCCACTGTGCGGCCTGTGGGGCCGTGAAAATTCAGGGGGCGGACTCTAAATGTCCTGTGGGCCCCCCTCTGCGCGTGAACACCACTTGTTCGACCATCGGTTTTACGGATTACCCACACGGATGTTTTTCCCTTTGTTTACATTTTAGGGTCCTATCTTGCAGTTCAATCATAATTCCACAGGGTGCCAGGCTATGAGCCACAACTATTAGAAGTGAACAGTGTACACCTCCCACACTATACTATGGGAAACAGCCTACTATTAGAACTATGGGCTGTGTACATTGTGTACACCTCCCATACTATGCTATGGTAAATGGCGTTTACCATCGTGTGACCTCCCGGGACGCTGTTTATCGCCAATTCCCGCCTAGTCCAGCCTGTTCCATGCTAGTATGACCTACACCACCCTCCCCATGTCTGTTCTCCCAACAGGCTGGACTATACTAGTCTTGGGTGCACTGTACTGTACTGTACTGTACTGTACTGTACTGTACTGTACTGTACTGTACTGTACTAGACTCTACTGGTCTCTAATAGGCTGTTTTAAGCTCTAGTAGGCTTTGCTAAGCTTTGCTGGGCTCTATGAGGCTATAAAAGACAGTACTTTACTGTGGCTCATGCAAAACTATGGCTCGTGAACACAAGCTATGGCTCGTGTACACAGTGGTTACTCCCTATGGTCTGAGTATCTACAGGGCTGACAAGGGACTAGTAAAGTCTAATAGAGAGTATTAGAGTCTGCTAAAGCCTAGTGCACTCTAGTCTAGCCTAGTCCAGCCTGTTCCATGCTAGTATGACCTATACCACCCTCCCCATGTCTGTTCTCCCAACAGGCTGGACTTTACTAGTCTCGGGTGCACTGTACTGTACTGTACTGTACTGTACTGTACTGTACTGTACTGTACTGTACTGTACTGTACTGTACTGTACTAGACTCTACTGGTCTCTAATAGGCTGTTTTAAGCTCTAGTAGGCTTTGCTAGGCTTTGCTGGGCTCTATGAGGGTATAAAAGATAGTACTTTACTGTGGCTCATGCAAAACTATGGCTCGTGAACACACAAGCTATGGCCCGTGTACACAGTGGTTACTCCCTATGGTCTGAGTATCTATAGGGCTGACAAGGGACTAGTAAAGTCTAATAGAGAGTATTAGAGTCTGCTAAAGCCTAGTGCACTCTAGTCTAGCCTAGTCCAGCCTGTTCCATGCTAGTATGACCTATACCACCCTCCCCATGTCTGTTCTCCCAACAGGCTGGACTATACTAGTCTTGGGTGCACTGTACTGTACTGTACTGTACTAGACTCTACTGGTCTCTAATAGGCTGTTTTAAGCTCTAGTAGGCTTTGCTAGGCTTAGCTGGGCTCTATGAGGGTATAAAAGACAGTACTTTACTGTGGCTCATGCAAAACTATGGCTCGTGAACACACAAGCTATGGCCCGTGTACACAGTGGTTACTCCCTATGGTCTGAGTATCTATAGGGCTGACAAGGGACTAGTAAAGTCTAATAGAGAGTATTAGAGTCTGCTAAAGCCTAGTGCACTCTAGTCTAGCCTAGTCCAGCCTGTTCCATGCTAGTATGACCTATACCACCCTCCCCATGTCTGTTCTCCCAACAGGCTGGACTTTACTAGTCTCGGGTGCACTGTACTGTACTGTACTGTACTGTACTGTACTGTACTGTACTGTACTGTACTGTACTGTACTAGACTCTACTGGTCTCTAATAGGCTGTTTTAAGCTCTAGTAGGCTTTGCTAGGCTTTGCTGGGCTCTATGAGGGTATAAAAGATAGTACTTTACTGTGGCTCATGCAAAACTATGGCTCGTGAACACACAAGCTATGGCCCGTGTACACAGTGGTTACTCCCTATGGTCTGAGTATCTACAGGGCTGACAAGGGACTTGTAAAGTCTAATAGAGAGTATTAGAGTCTGCTAAAGCCTAGTACAGTCTAGTCTAGCCTAGTCCAGCCTGTTCCATGCTAGTATGACCTATACCACCCTCCCCATGTCTGTTCTCCCAACAGGCTAACTTTACTAGTATCGGGTGCACTGTACTGTACTGTACTGTACTGTACTGTACTGTACTGTACTGTACTGTACTGTACTGTACTGTACTAGACTCTACTGGTCTCTAATAGGCTGTTTTAAGCTCTAGTAGGCTTTGCTGGGCTCTATGAGGCTATAAAAGACAGTACTTTACTGTGGCTCATGCAAAACTATGGCTCGTGAACACACAAGCTATGGCCCGTGTACACAGTGGTTACTCCCTATGGTCTGAGTATCTACAGGGCTGACAAGGGACTAGTAAAGTCTAATAGAGAGTATTAGAGTCTGCTAAAGCCTAGTGCACTCTAGTCTAGCCTAGTCCAGCCTGTTCCATGCTAGTATGACCTATACCACCCTCCCCATGTCTGTTCTCCCAACAGGCTGGACTTTACTAGTCTCGGGTGCACTGTACTGTACTGTACTGTACTGTACTGTACTGTACTGTACTGTACTGTACTGTACTGTACTGTACTAGACTCTACTGGTCTCTAATAGGCTGTTTTAAGCTCTAGCAGGCTTTGCTAGGCTTTGCTGGGCTCTATGAGGGTATAAAAGACAGTATTTTACTGTGGCTCATGCAAAACTATGGCTTGTGAACACACAAGCTATGGCCCGTGTACACAGTGGTTACTCCCTATGGTCTGAGTATCTATAGGGCTGACAAGGGACTAGTAAAGTCTAATAGAGAGTATTAGAGTCTGCTAAAGCCTAGTGCACTCTAGTCTAGCCTAGTCCAGCCTGTTCCATGCTAGTATGACCTATACCACCCTCCCCATGTCTGTTCTCCCAACAGGCTGGACTTTACTAGTCTCGGGTGCACTGTACTGTACTGTACTGTACTGTACTGTACTGTACTGTACTAGACTCTACTGGTCTCTAATAGGCTGTTTTAAGCTCTAGTAGGCTTTGCTAGGCTTTGCTGGGCTCTATGAGGGTATAAAAGATAGTACTTTACTGTGGCTCATGCAAAACTATGGCTCGTGAACACACAAGCTATGGCCCGTGTACACAGTGGTTACTCCCTATGGTCTGAGTATCTACAGGGCTGACAAGGGACTAGTAAAGTCTAATAGAGAGTATTAGAGTCTGCTAAAGCCTAGTGCACTCTAGTCTAGCCTAGTCCAGCCTGTTCCATGCTAGTATGACCTATACCACCCTCCCCATGTCTGTTCTCCCAACAGGCTGGACTTTACTAGTCTCGGGTGCTTACTGTACTGTACTGTACTGTACTGTACTGTACTAGACTCTACTGGTCTCTAATAGGCTGTTTTAAGCTCTAGTAGGCTTTGCTGGGCTCTATGAGGGTATAAAAGATAGTACTTTACTGTGGCTCATGCAAAACTATGGCTCGTGAACACACAAGCTATGGCCCGTGTACACAGTGGTTACTCACTATGGTCTGAGTATCTATAGGGCTGACAAGGGACTAGTAAAGTCTAATAGAGAGTATTAGAGTCTGCTAAAGCCTAGTGCACTCTAGTCTAGCCTAGTCCAGCCTGTTCCATGCTAGTATGACCTATACCACCCTCCCCATGTCTGTTCTCCCAACAGGCTGGACTATACTAGTCTTGGGTGCACTGTACTGTACTGTACTGTACTGTACTGTACTGTACTGTACTGTACTGTACTGTACTGTACTGTACTGTACTGTACTGTACTGTACTGTACTGTACTAGACTCTACTGGTCTCTAATAGGCTGTTTTAAGCTCTAGTAGGCTTTGCTAGGCTTTGCTGGGCTCTATGAGGGTATAAAAGACAGTACTTTACTGTGGCTCATGCAAAACTATGGCTCGTGAACACACAAGCTATGGCCCGTGTACACAGTGGTTACTCCCTATGGTCTGAGTATCTACAGGGCTGACAAGGGACTAGTAAAGTCTAATAGAGAGTATTAGAGTCTGCTAAAGCCTAGTGCACTCTAGTCTAGCCTAGTCCAGCCTGTTCCATGCTAGTATGACCTATACCACCCTCCCCATGTCTGTTCTCCCAACAGGCTGGACTTTACTAGTCTCGGGTGCTTACTGTACTGTACTGTACTGTACTGTACTGTACTAGACTCTACTGGTCTCTAATAGGCTGTTTTAAGCTCTAGTAGGCTTTGCTAGGCTTTGCTGGGCTCTATGAGGGTATAAAAGATAGTACTTTACTGTGGCTCATGCAAAACTATGGCTCGTGAACACACAAGCTATGGCCCGTGTACACAGTGGTTACTCACTATGGTCTGAGTATCTATAGGGCTGACAAGGGACTAGTAAAGTCTAATAGAGAGTATTAGAGTCTGCTAAAGCCTAGTGCACTCTAGTCTAGCCTAGTCCAGCCTGTTCCATGCTAGTATGACCTATACCACCCTCCCCATGTCTGTTCTCCCAACAGGCTGGACTATACTAGTCTTGGGTGCACTGTACTGTACTGTACTGTACTGTACTGTACTGTACTGTACTGTACTGTACTGTACTAGACTCTACTGGTCTCTAATAGGCTGTTTTAAGCTCTAGCAGGCTTTGCTAGGCTTTGCTGGGCTCTATGAGGGTATAAAAGACAGTACTTTACTGTGGCTCATGCAAAACTATGGCTTGTGAACACACAAGCTATGGCCCGTGTACACAGTGGTTACTCCCTATGGTCTGAGTATCTATAGGGCTGACAAGGGACTAGTAAAGTCTAATAGAGAGTATTAGAGTCTGCTAAAGCCTAGTGCACTCTAGTCTAGCCTAGTCCAGCCTGTTCCATGCTAGTATGACCTATACCACCCTCCCCATGTCTGTTCTCCCAACAGGCTGGACTTTACTAGTCTCGGGTGCACTGTACTGTACTGTACTGTACTGTACTGTACTAGACTCTACTGGTCTCTAATAGGCTGTTTTAAGCTCTAGTTGGCTTTGCTAGGCTTTGCTGGGCTCTATGAGGGTATAAAAGATAGTACTTTACTGTGGCTCATGCAAAACTATGGCTCGTGAACACACAAGCTATGGCCCGTGTACACAGTGGTTACTCACTATGGTCTGAGTATCTATAGGGCTGACAAGGGACTAGTAAAGTCTAATAGAGAGTATTAGAGTCTGCTAAAGCCTAGTGCACTCTAGTCTAGCCTAGTCCAGCCTGTTCCATGCTAGTATGACCTATACCACCCTCCCCATGTCTGTTCTCCCAACAGGCTGGACTTTACTAGTCTCGGGTGCACTGTACTGTACTGTACTGTACTGTACTGTACTCTACTAGACTCTACTGGTCTCTAATAGGCTGTTTTAAGCTCTAGTAGGCTTTGCTAGGCTTTGCTGGGCTCTATGAGGGTATAAAAGACAGTACTTTACTGTGGCTCATGCAAAACTATGGCTCGTGAACACACAAGCTATGGCCCGTGTACACAGTGGTTACTCCCTATGGTCTGAGTATCTACAGGGCTGACAAGGGACTAGTAAAGTCTAATAGAGAGTATTAGAGTCTGCTAAAGCCTAGTGCACTCTAGTCTAGCCTAGTCCAGCCTGTTCCATGCTAGTATGACCTATACCACCCTCCCCATGTCTGTTCTCCCAACAGGCTGGACTTTACTAGTCTCGGGTGCACTGTACTGTACTGTACTGTACTGTACTGTACTGTACTGTACTGTACTGTACTAGACTCTACTGGTCTCTAATAGGCTGTTTTAAGCTCTAGTAGGCTTTGCTGGGCTCTATGAGGCTATAAAAGACAGTACTTTACTGTGGCTCATGCAAAACTATGGCTCGTGAACACACAAGCTATGGCCCGTGTACACAGTGGTTACTCCCTATGGTCTGAGTATCTACAGGGCTGACAAGGGACTAGTAAAGTCTAATAGAGAGTATTAGAGTCTGCTAAAGCCTAGTGCACTCTAGTCTAGCCTAGTCCAGCCTGTTCCATGCTAGTATGACCTATACCACCCTCCCCATGTCTGTTCTCCGAACAGGCTAACTTTACTAGTCGCGGGTGCACTGTACTGTACTGTACTGTACTGTACTGTACTGTACTGTACTGTATTGTACTGTACTGTACTGTACTGTACTAGACTCTAAGTTGTGCTTCTCTTCAAGATCTTCACCCTTCAACAGCTCTGTCTGCACTGCTGGTCAAAGCCTTGATTGCATCATTTTAACACACCTGTGTCTTATAATTGCCACCCTCTGATCTGTTGCAGGCACGTGCACATGTGACACAGACATCAAAGGGGGCTTGATTGTTTTGTTTTTTTCCAACTTCTGATGAGAGACCAGCGTTAGAAAATGCTGTAGGGTTAGGGTTAGGGTTAGGGGTGTTTGAATCCCTGTTGGGGGATAATAGTTAGGTTTATTTCACTACCTGTTCCAGGGGTGGGCATGTTTTTTTTTATTTTTTAAGTGACCTAATATATATTACCCCCCCCCCCCCCCCCCCCCCGTTTTGAAGACGCTGGATCGAATGATGGCAATCTTGCCCCCCCCCCCCCCCCCCCCGCCCCCATTTAGATGACGCCGGATCGAATGACGGCAATCTTGACCTTCTAAAACCTTGGGAAAGTGGTTAAACCACCCGGAAGTTACTGTTTTAGGTTTTTTTTTCTCTGTGTTCTGTACAGTGCACCCAAGACTAGTATAGTCCAGCCTGTTGGGAGAACAGACATGGGGAGGGTGGTATAGGTCATACTAGCATGGAACAGGCTGGACTAGGCTAGACTAGAGACTCTAATACTCTCTATTAGACTTTAATAGTCCCTTGTCAGCCCTGTAGATACTCAGACCATAGGGAGTAACCACTGTGTACACGGGCCATAGCTTGTGTGTTCACGAGCCATAGTTTTGCATGAGCCACAGTAAAGTACTGTCTTTTATAGCCTCATAGAGCCCAGCAAAGCCTACTAGAGCTTAAAACAGCCTATTAGAGACCAGTAGAGTCTAGTACAGTACAGTACAGTACAGTACAGTACAGTACAGTACAGTACAGTACAGTGCACCCGAGACTAGTAAAGTTAGCCTGTTGGGAGAACAGACATGGGGAGGGTGGTATAGGTCATACTAGCATGGAACAGGCTGGACTAGGCTAGACTAGAGTGTACTAGGCTTTAGCAGACTCTAATACTCTCTATTAGACTTTACAAGTCCCTTGTCAGCCCTGTAGATACTCAGACCATAGGGAGTAACCACTGTGTACACGGGCCATAGCTTGTGTGTTCACGAGCCATAGTTTTGCATGAGCCACAGTAAAGTACTGTCTTTTATAGCCTCATAGAGCCCAGCAAAGCCTAGCAAAGCCTACTAGAGCTTAAAACAGCCTATTAGAGACCAGTAGAGTCTAGTAGAGTACAGTACAGTACAGTACAGTACAGTACAGTACAGTGCACCCGAGACTAGTAAAGTCCAGCCTGTTGGGAGAACAGACATGGGGAGGGTGGTATAGGTCATACTAGCATGGAACAGGCTGGACTAGGCTAGACTAGAGTGTACCAGGCTTTAGCAGACTCTAATACTCTCTATTAGACTTTACAAGTCCCTTGTCAGCCCTGTAGATACTCAGACCATAGGGAGTAACCACTGTGTACACGGGCCATAGCTTGTGTGTTCACGAGCCATAGTTTTGCATGAGCCACAGTAAAGTACTGTCTTTTATAGCCTCATAGAGCCCAGCAAAGCCTACTAGAGCTTAAAACAGCCTATTAGAGACCAGTAGAGTCTAGTACAGTACAGTACAGTACAGTACAGTACAGTACAGTACAGTACAGTGCACCCGAGACTAGTAAAGTTAGCCTCTTGGGAGAACAGACATGGGGAGGGTGGTATAGGTCATACTAGCATGGAACAGGCTGGACTAGGCTAGACTAGAGTGTACTAGGCTTTAGCAGACTCTAATACTCTCTATTAGACTTTACTAGTCCCTTGTCAGCCCTGTAGATACTCAGACCATAGGGAGTAACCACTGTGTACACCGGCCATAGCTTGTGTGTTCACGAGCCATAGTTTTGCATGAGCCACAGTAACGTACTGTCTTTTATAGCCTCATAGAGCCTAGGGGCCGAGATAATAGTGAAAAACTGTTTGAAAGGAGTAAAAACAAAATTGGACACCTGTTTCTGGGTCAGCGCGTCGCCCCGAACGCGCCCATATAACTCTCCTCGCACACGGCCTTACCATTCTCCTTAATTGGCTAGGGTCAAATGTCAAGTTATTACGCGCAATAAAACGATATATCTCGAAATTGTCTGCATTTTTAGAATCCACCTTTCGGATATGTTGTACAGCTCGCCAAGGCGCACGCGTGGATGTCTTGTTTGTCCCGGTACGACACTCCTAAGTTGACCTCCTCCACTTTCAGAAGGCACATAGAGTCTTATATCTTAAGACCATATCAAAGGACAAAGTCAGAAATAGAAATGTGTCGTAACGGGACAAACAAGACATCCAAATGTGCGTCTCAGCCAGCTCTACAACCTATCCAAAAAGTGGACCCTAAGTCCTTATCGTATTTGAGATATTGAGCGAGATAGCAAAGCCGTAACCATAGCCAATTAAGGGATAATTAAATCATGATTTGATATTAGGGTTTGATTATTTCAAATTTTAGCATTACTTTACGTGTAGATTTGGAAAAAAAATATATCGGAGAAATCGCAGGCTTGGAACACCCTAAAACCAACCAGGAAGTGGCCTTTTGAGGCACTTCCTGTTGTCCGAGAAAAAAGAAACTTGCATATTTGGAATCAGCGCCATCAAATTAGTCTAAAGCCAGAGTCTCGAAGAAAAATACAATTTCTAAAAATGTAACGAGGGTTGACCTTTGCAGTCTTTTCGCTGAACTTTGAGCTTTATCAGTGTCAGAAAAAATCAGGGCCGGTGCCAAAAAATCCGGCTTACTCTCAATATGGATTGAGAGAAGTTTCGGATTTAAAAAAAATATCTGGAGTGATTAGTTACAGATTTTGTGCTCAACAAAATCCGTTTTTTATACAAAAGTCAACGTCCAATCTTTTTGGTGACCGTTTGTATTTCCCAAGGTCCTAGAAAATCGAGACCTATCCCATTCAATTCAGCGTCTTTTTTTGAGTCTGAAAAGATGTTTTTTAATTTAAAAATAAAATATTTTTAAAAAATGTGAGAAAAGCTAAACTTTGAACTATTTCAAAAATCTATAACTTCTTATTAAACAATTTTAGACTATTGATGTAACCTACCATTCGACTCAATATCATATAAATAAGAGGGTGGAAGGGTCAAAATAAAATAATAATATGTTTGTGAAAAAAGCTTCAAGTTTACTAAACGTTATTGCTTGTTTAAACCACTTTCTAAGGGTCAGAAAAAATCGAGACCTAGCCCATTCGATTCAGCGTCCTCTTCTGAGTCTGAAAACGTGTTTTTTAATTAAAAAAAATATTTTTGAAAAATGTGAGAAAAGCTTAACTTTGAACTATTTCAAAAATCTATAACTTCTTATTGAAAAGTTGTAGATTATTGATGTAACCCACCATTCGACATAACCAGGGTTGACCTTTGCAGTCTTTTTGCTGACCTTTGAGCTTTATCAGTGTCACATGTACATATACATATACATATACGTATATGTTATAGCACATTTCTACTTGTTGGCATTGATTGATTGATTGATAGATTGATTGAGGCTAGCCTAGACTCAAGAGGGTCTATCGGGGGGGACGGGGGGGGGTACGTGGGACGAATTTGGCGAGACCCCGCCCAGAAACAGCGTCCCGGGAGGTCACATGATCAGAAACGGCGTTTCCCATAGCATAATGTGGGAGGTGTACACGCCGTGTACACAGAGCACATTTCTACTTGTTGGCATTGATTGATTGATTGATAGATTGATTGAGGCTAGCCTAGACTCAAGAGGGTCTGTCGGGGGGGTACGTGGGACGAATTTGGCGAGACCCCGCCCAGAAACAGCGTCCCGGGAGGTCACATGATCAGAAACGGCGTTTCCCATAGCATAATGTGGGAGGTGTACACGCCGTGTACACAGAGCACATTTCTACTTGTTGGCATTGATTGATTGATTGATAGATTGATTGAGGCTAGCCTAGACTCAAGAGGGTCTATCGGGGGGGGCGGGGGGGGGGGTACGTGGGACGAATTTGGCGAGACCCCGCCCAGAAACAGCGTCCCGGGAGGTCACATGATCAGAAACGGCGTTTCCCATAGCATAATGTGGGAGGTGTACACGCCGTGTACACAGAGCACATTTCTACTTGTTGGCATTGATTGATTGATTGATAGATTGATTGAGGCTAGCCTAGACTCAAGAGGGTCTATCGGGGGGGGGCGGGGGGGGGTACGTGGGACGAATTTGGCGAGACCCCGCCCAGAAACAGCGTCCCGGGAGGTCACATGATCAGAAACGGCGTTTCCCATAGCATAATGTGGGAGGTGTACACGCCGTGTACACAGAGCACATTTCTACTTGTTGGCATTGATTGATTGATTGATAGATTGATTGAGGCTAGCCTAGACTCAAGAGGGTCTGTCGGGGGGGTACGTGGGACGAATTTGGCGAGACCCCGCCCAGAAACAGCGTCCCGGGAGGTCACATGATCAGAAACGGCGTTTCCCATAGCATAATGTGGGAGGTGTACACGCCGTGTACACAGAGCACATTTCTACTTGTTGGCATTGATTGATTGATTGATAGATTGATTGAGGCTAGCCTAGACTCAAGAGGGTCTGTCGGGGGGGTACGTGGGACGAATTTGGCGAGACCCCGCCCAGAAACAGCGTCCCGGGAGGTCACATGATCAGAAACGGCGTTTCCCATAGCATAATGTGGGAGGTGTACACGCCGTGTACACAGAGCACATTTCTACTTGTTGGCATTGATTGATTGATTGATAGATTGATTGAGGCTAGCCTAGACTCAAGAGGGTCTATCGGGGGGGGCGGGGGGGGGTACGTGGGACGAATTTGGCGAGACCCCGCCCAGAAACAGCGTCCCGGGAGGTCACATGATCAGAAACGGCGTTTCCCATAGCATAATGTGGGAGGTGTACACGCCGTGTACACAGAGCACATTTCTACTTGTTGGCATTGATTGATTGATTGATAGATTGATTGAGGCTAGCCTAGACTCAAGAGGGTCTATCGGGGGGGGCGGGGGGGGGGGGATACGTGGGACGAATTTGGCGAGACCCCGCCCAGAAACTGCGTCCCGGGAGGTCACATGATCAGAAACGGCGTTTCCCATAGCATAATGTGGGAGGTGTACACGCCGTGTACACAGAGCACATTTCTACTTGTTGGCATTGATTGATTGATTGATAGATTGATTGAGGCTAGCCTAGACTCAAGAGGGTCTATCGGGGGGGGGCGGGGGGGTGGTACGTGGGACGAATTTGGCGAGACCCCGCCCAGAAACAGCGTCCCGGGAGGTCACATGATCAGAAACGGCGTTTCCCATAGCATAATGTGGGAGGTGTACACGCCGTGTACACAGAGCACATTTCTACTTGTTGGCATTGATTGATTGATTGATAGATTGATTGAGGCTAGCCTAGACTCAAGAGGGTCTATCGGGGGGGGGCGGGGGGGGGTACGTGGGACGAATTTGGCGAGACCCCGCCCAGAAACAGCGTCCCGGGAGGTCACATGATCAGAAACGGCGTTTCCCATAGCATAATGTGGGAGGTGTACACGCAGTGTACACAGAGCACATTTCTACTTGTTGGCATTGATTGATTGATTGATAGATTGATTGAGGCTAGCCTAGACTCAAGAGGGTCTATCGGGGGGGGGCGGGGGGGGGTACGTGGGACGAATTTGGCGAGACCCCGCCCAGAAACAGCGTCCCGGGAGGTCACATGATCAGAAACGGCATTTCCCATAGCATAATGTGGGAGGTGTACACGCCGTGTACACAGAGCACATTTCTACTTGTTGGCATTGATTGATTGATTGATAGATTGATTGAGGCTAGCCTAGACTCAAGAGGGTCTGTCGGGGGGGTACGTGGGACGAATTTGGCGAGACCCCGCCCAGAAACAGCGTCCCGGGAGGTCACATGATCAGAAACGGCGTTTCCCATAGCATAATGTGGGAGGTGTACACGCCGTGTACACAGAGCACATTTCTACTTGTTGGCATTGATTGATTGATTGATAGATTGATTGAGGCTAGCCTAGTCTCAAGAGGGTCTATCGGGGGGGGCGGGGGGGGGGTACGTGGGACGAATTTGGCGAGACCCCGCCCAGAAACAGCGTCCCGGGAGGTCACATGATCAGAAACGGCGTTTCCCATAGCATAATGTGGGAGGTGTACACGCCGTGTACACACAGCACATTTCTACTTGTTGGCATTGATTGATTGATTGATAGATTGATTGAGGCTAGCCTAGACTCAAGAGGGTCTATCGGGGGGGGGCGGGGGGGGGTACGTGGGACGAATTTGGCGAGACCCCGCCCAGAAACAGCGTCCCGGGAGGTCACATGATCAGAAACGGCGTTTCCCATAGCATAATGTGGGAGGTGTACACGCCGTGTACACAGAGCACATTTCTACTTGTTGGCATTGATTGATTGATTGATAGATTGATTGAGGCTAGCCTAGACTCAAGAGGGTCTATCGGGGGGGGCGGGGGGGGGTACGTAGGACGAATTTGGCGAGACCCCGCCCAGAAACAGCGTCCCGGGAGGTCACATGATCAGAAACGGCGTTTCCCATAGCATAATGTGGGAGGTGTACACGCCGTGTACACAGAGCACATTTCTACTTGTTGGCATTGATTGATTGATTGATAGATTGATTGAGGCTAGCCTAGACTCAAGAGGGTCTATCAGGGGGGGCGGGGGGGTACGTGGGACGAATTTGGCGAGACCCCGCCCAGAAACAGCGTCCCGGGAGGTCACATGATCAGAAACGGCGTTTCCCATAGCATAATGTGGGAGGTGTACACGCCGTGTACACAGAGCACATTTCTACTTGTTGGCATTGATTGATTGATTGATAGATTGATTGAGGCTAGCCTAGACTCAAGAGGGTCTATCGGGGGGGGCGGGGGGGGGGTACGTGGGACGAATTTGGCGAGACCCCGCCCAGAAACTGCGTCCCGGGAGGTCACATGATCAGAAACGGCGTTTCCCATAGCATAATGTGGGAGGTGTACACGCCGTGTACACAGAGCACATTTCTACTTGTTGGCATTGATTGATTGATTGATAGATTGATTGAGGCTAGCCTAGACTCAAGAGGGTCTATCGGGGGGGGGGCGGGGGGGGGGTACGTGGGACGAATTTGGCGAGACCCCGCCCAGAAACAGCGTCCCGGGAGGTCACATGATCAGAAACGGCGTTTCCCATAGCATAATGTGGGAGGTGTACACGCCGTGTACACAGAGCACATTTCTACTTGTTGGCATTGATTGATTGATTGATAGATTGATTGAGGCTAGCCTAGACTCAAGAGGGTCTATCGGGGGGGGGCGGGGGGGGGTACGTGGGACGAATTTGGCGAGACCCCGCCCA
>NC_139942.1:58923162-58940662 GCF_963454915.1 Gymnoscopelus microlampas
AGGGTAGCTTTGTGAGTTAAACTGTGTGTAGACACACAGGGTAGCTGTGTGAGTTAAACTGTGTGTAGACACACAGGGTAGCTGTGTGAGTTAAACTGTTTGTAGACACACAGGGTAGCTGTGTGAGTTAAACTGTTTGTAGACACACAGGGTAGCTGTGTGAGTTAAACTGTGTGTAGACACACAGGGTAGCTGTGTGAGTTAAACTGTGTGTAGACACACAGGGTAGTTGTGTGAGTTAAACTGTGTGTAGACACACAGGGTAGCTGTGTGAGTTAAACTGTGTGTAGACACACAGGGTAGCTGTGTGAGTTAAACTGTTTGTAGACACACAGGGTAGCTATGTGAGTTAAACTGTGTGTAGACACACAGGGTAGCTATGTGAGTTAAACTGTGTGTAGACACACAGGGTAGCTGTGTGAGTTAAACTGTGTGTAGACACACAGGGTAGCTGTGTGAGTTAAACTGTTTGTAGACACACAGGGTAGCTGTGTGAGTTAAACTGTGTGTAGACACACAGGGTAGCTGTGTGAGTTAAACTGTGTGTAGACACACAGGGTAGCTGTGTGAGTTAAACTGTTTGTAGACACACAGGGTAGCTGTGTGAGTTAAAGTGTTTGTAGACACACAGGGTAGCTGTGTGAGTTAAACTGTGTGTAGACACACATGGTAGTTGTGTGAGTTAAACTGTTTGTAGACACACAGGGTAGTTGTGTGAGTTAAACTGTGTGTAGACACACAGGGTAGTTGTGTGAGTTAAACTGTGTGTAGATACACAGGGTAGTTGTGTGAGTTAAACTGTGTGTAGACACACAGGGTAGCTGTGTGAGTTAAACTGTTTGTAGACACACAGGGTAGTTGTGTGAGTTAAACTGTGTGTAGACACACAGGGTAGTTGTGTGAGTTAAACTGTGTGTAGACACACAGGGTAGCTGTGTGAGTTAAACTGTGTGTAGACACACAGGGTAGATGTGTGAGTTAAACTGTTTGTAGACACACAGGGTAGATGTGTGAGTTAAACTGTTTGTAGACACACAGGGTAACTGTGTGAGTTAAACTGTTTGTAGACACACAGGGTAGCTGTGTGAGTTAAACTGTTTGTAGACACACAGGGTAGCTGTGTGAGTTAAACTGTTTGTAGACACACAGGGTAGCTGTGTGAGTTAAACTGTTTGTAGACACACAGGGTAGTTGTGTGAGTTAAACTGTGTGTAGACACACAGGGTAGCTGTGTGAGTTAAACTGTGTGTAGACACACAGGGTAGCTGTGTGAGTTAAACTGTGTGTAGACACACAGGGTAGCTGTGTGAGTTAAACTGTTTGTAGACACACAGGGTAGCTGTGTGAGTTAAACTGTTTGTAGACACACAGGGTAGCTGTGTGAGTTAAACTGTTTGTAGACACACAGGGTAGTTGTGTGAGTTAAACTGTGTGTAGACACACAGGGTAGCTGTGTGAGTTAAACTGTTTGTAGACACACAGGGTAGCTGTGTGAGTTAAACTGTTTGTAGACACACAGGGTAGCTGTGTGAGTTAAACTGTGTGTAGACACACAGGGTAGCTGTGTGAGTTAAACTGTTTGTAGACACACAGGGTAGCTGTGTGAGTTAAACTGTTTGTAGACACACAGGGTAGCTGTGTGAGTTAAACTGTGTGTAGACACACAGGGTAGCTGTGTGAGTTAAACTGTGTGTAGACACACAGGGTAGCTGTGTGAGTTAAACTGTGTGTAGACACACAGGGTAGCTGTGTGAGTTAAACTGTGTGTAGACACACAGGGTAGTTGTGTGAGTTAAACTGTTTGTAGACACACAGGGTAGCTGTGTGAGTTAAACTGTTTGTAGACACACAGGGTAGATGTGTGAGTTAAACTGTTTGTAGACACACAGGGTAGCTGTGTGAGTTAAACTGTTTGTAGACACACAGGGTAGTTGTGTGAGTTAAACTGTGTGTAGACACACAGGGTAGCTGTGTGAGTTAAACTGTTTGTAGACACACAGGGTAGCTGTGTGAGTTAAACTGTTTGTAGACACACAGGGTAGCTGTGTGAGTTAAACTGTTTGTAGACACACAGGGTAGCTGTGTGAGTTAAACTGTTTGTAGACACACAGGGTAGTTGTGTGAGTTAAACTGTGTGTAGACACACAGGGTAGCTGTGTGAGTTAAACTGTTTGTAGACACACAGGGTAGATGTGTGAGTTAAACTGTTTGTAGACACACAGGGTAGCTGTGTGAGTTAAACTGTGTGTAGACACACAGGGTAGCTGTGTGAGTTAAACTGTGTGTAGACACACAGGGTAGCTGTGTGAGTTAAACTGTTTGTAGACACACAGGGTAGTTGTGTGAGTTAAACTGTTTGTAGACACACAGGGTAGTTGTGTGAGTTAAACTGTGTGTAGACACACAGGGTAGCTGTGTGAGTGTCCCAGAGAAGACCGTTTCAATCGGTGACAATCCATTGTGCAGTCGTCGCAGTTTCTGTTAAACAGCGTTCAGCGAGGAGAAAAACAACACCGAGATAATGGCGGGTTAGGGGAAGCTTTAGAGCGGCGGCGGATGGGAACGAAAATCTTCCATTGACATTAACTTCCGTTTCCGGTGTGCTACAATGAAATGTGTCACTGCAAGAAAAAAAAAAGACCACTTTGCGTAGAACTACAAGATTGGCACGCAATGTGTTAACTCATTCAGTGCCAAACTTATTTCTGGCTTTATCATCCCTGTGCCAAGGCCAAAAATACATTGTAAAAAAAAAAGTGCTCAGGAGCCGAGATACAGCTTTTTTCAGTAAGAAGTTAAATAAAATCACACCCAGTGTGAAGTGGGCGGTGTGTGGTCATCACATGACTCACTTAAAAAAAAACATAAATGTGTTTTTTTTTAAGTGCCATACTGCTATTCATAGGGCTGCACATGTGTCAGTCAGGTTGCAGTCATGTGATCTACTCTCTGTGTTGTGATTGGTTCAGGTAGCAGTCATGTGATCTGCTCTCTGTGTTGTGATTGGTTCAGGTGGCAGCCATCCAATCAGAAGTGACCAAGCAGCAGAAGGAGAGTGAAGACGACCTGGCCAAGGCGGAGCCTGCTCTACAGGCTGCAGACCACGCCCTGAACACACTAAACAGAGTACACACTAACTACACACCTAACACACACATACAGCCCTGAACACACTAAACAGAGTACACACTAACTACACACCTAACACACACATACAGCCCTGAACACACTAAACAGAGTACACACTAACTACACACTTAACACACACATACAGCCCTGAAGACACTAAACAGAGTACACACTAACTACACACCTAACACACACATACAGCCCTGAACACACTAAACAGAGTACACACTAACTACACACCTAACACACACGTACAGCCCTGAACACACTACACAGAGTACACACTAACTACACACCTAACACACACATACAGCCCTGAACACACTAAACAGAGTACACTAACTACACACCTAACACACACATACAGCCCTGAACACAATACACAGAGTACACACTAACGTACCTACCTCTACGACCTACGACCTCTACCCTGATCACTTTAAAAGACGTATCAGAGTCTCGTAGAATCGGGGAGAAAACGTGCCATCTAGAGTAAAACCACTGACACACATCTAGAGTAAAACCACTGACACACATCTACAGTAAAACCACTGACACACATCTAGAGTAAAACCACTGACACACATCTACAGTAAAACCACTGACACACATCTAGAGTAAAACCACTGACACACATCTACAGTAAAACCACTGACACACATCTACAGTAAAACCACTGACACACATCTACAGTAAAACCACTGACACACATCTACAGTAAAACCACTGACACACATCTAGAGTAAAACCACTGACACACATCTACAGTAAAACCACTGACACACATCTAGAGTAAAACCACTGACACACATCTAGAGTAAAACCACTGACACACATCTAGAGTAAAACCACTGACACGCATCTAGAGTAAAACCACTGACACACATCTAGAGTAAAACCACTGACACACATCTAGAGTAAAACCACTGACACACATCTAGAGTAAAACCACTGACACACATCTAGAGTAAAACCACTGACACACATCTACAGTAAAACCACTGACACACATCTACAGTAAAACCACTGACACACATCTAGAGTAAAACCACTGACACACATCTAGAGTAAAACCACTGACACACATCTAGAGTAAAACCACTGACACACATCTAGAGTAAAACCACTGACACACATCTACAGTAAAACCACTGACACACATCTACAGTAAAACCACTGACACACATCTAGAGTAAAACCACTGACACACATCTACAGTAAAACCACTGACACACATCTACAGTAAAACCACTGACACACACTCACATAAGAGTAACACACTGTGTCCCTGTACATTTCTACATGAATTTGACATAACTACACTGTGTGTGTGTGTGTGCGTGTGTGTGTGTGTGTGTGTGTGTGTGTGTGTGTGTGTGTGTGTGTGTGTGTGTGTGTGTGTGTGTGTGTGTGTGTGTGTGTGTGTGTGTGTGTGTGTGTGTGTGTGTGTGTGTGTGTGTGTGTGTGTGTAGATGAACCTGACAGAGCTGAGGACCTTCCCTAACCCTCCCTCCATCGTCGCTAACGTCTCAGCAGCTGTGTTGGTCCTCATGTCTCCTCCGGGGAAAATCCCTAAAGACCGGAGCTGGAAGGCTGCCAAGATGGTCATGAGCAAGGTGAGTCCCACAGGGCTCTGCACTAGAACTAGAGTTCTCAAATTCTACCCGAACCCGACCCGACGTTTTCGGGCCGAGCCGGGCCTCAAAAGTATGCTAATTGGTCGGGCCGAGCCGAGCCTCGGGCTCCATGAAAAAAAAATATATATATATATATTTTTTTTATTGTATTTATTTTTATAATATATTTTTGAATTCTGTTCTGTCTGAATGTGTATTTATCTATTATGAGGATGGCGCTGACAGCGTTAACTTGCACTGTGCTGCTCACGCTCACTGAGCCAGCAGCAGAGTGAGAGAGAGTAAAAAAAAAGCGATTCTGGGCGAGCGTTCCGGTGGTAAACAGAACACTCGCCCCAAAACACACTCACCCCCATTCATTTCGCGGACAGAGGCCGCCGGATTAGACCCGGGCGAGTGTGTTTGGGGACGAGCGTTCTTGTAATCCATTGCCGCATATGTAGCCATGGTTCACATTCATGTTCCAGGGCTACTGCCTATCGCATGATGCATCCATATCAAGGGCCCTTTTAATACAAAAACCCACGGCAATTTCGGTCTACACAGTACACCAGCCTTCAACAATAGTGTACATTCAGTGGTCAGGTTCGTTCAGAAATCAATTGAAGAACGCAGGAGCGAGTTTTCCATATATAGCCAGTTAGCCACGCGCGAGAACGTGCATACACATGTGTTCTATATGTTATAACATGTGTTCTATATGTTATAACTCTATAAGGTGTGTTCTATATGTTATAACTCTATAACATGTGTTCTATATGTTATACCTCTATAAGGTAGATGAGTTTCTACAGAACCTGGTGAGCTTTGATAAGGAACACATCCCTGAGCCCACGGTGCGTTGTGTCAGAGACGACTACCTCAGTGACCCAGAGTTCAACCCAGAGTTCGTACGACAGAAATCCTCTGCTGCTGCTGGCCTCTGTGCCTGGGTTATAAATATGATACGCTTCCATGAGGTACACACACACACACACACACACACACACACACACACACACACACACACACACACACACACACACACACACACACACACACACACACACACACACACACACACCTCTGCCTGGGTTATTGCGAACGCAGCGCAAGTGGAGCTTACTATGAAACCGTGCTCGGGTTGTGTGTCTGTGTGCAGCATTGTGTGCACTGCCTGTGTGCAGCCGCGCCCCCATGTGACTCACGCTCTCATTGGCTGCTGACAGATCTCAGAGTGCACTACAGTGTGGCTGAAATCCGCCTGCCCCTGGGTGACTAATTACACTCCTCTGAGAGAAATACAGCAGCTACAGTCAAAAATAACACATCTACAAGCATCTAGACGAGTTCATCTATTGGGATATCTAAGAGTTCCATGTCATTTGTTAACATAGTGTTTAGTTAAATAGATGTTTTTCTACAGATCATAACATAGTGTTTAGTTAAATAGATGTTTTTCTACAGATCATAACATAGTGTTTAGTTAAATAGATGTTTTTCTACAGATCATAACATAGTGTTTAGTTAAATAGATGTTTTTCTACAGATCATAACATAGTGTTTAGTTAAATAGATGTTTTTCTACAGATCATAACATAGTGTTTAGTTAAATAGATGTTTTTCTACAGATCATAACATAGTGTTTAGTTAAATAGATGTTTTTCTACAGATCATAACATAGTGTTTAGTTAAATAGATGTTTTTATACAGATCATAACATAGTGTTTAGTTAAATAGATGTTTTTCTACAGATCATAACATAGTGTTTAGTTAAATAGATGTTTTTCTACAGATCATAACATAGTGTTTAGTTAAATAGATGTTTTTCTACAGATCATAACATAGTGTTTAGTTAAATAGATGTTTTTATACAGATCATAACATAGTGTTTAGTTAAATAGATGTTTTTCTACAGATCATAACATAGTGTTTAGTTAAATAGATGTTTTTCTACAGATCATAACATAGTGTTTAGTTAAATAGATGTTTTTCTACAGATCATAACATAGTGTTTAGTTAAATAGATGTTTTTCTACAGATCATAACATAGTGTTTAGTTAAATAGATGTTTTTATACAGATCATAACATAGTGTTTAGTTAAATAGATGTTTTTCTACAGATCATAACATAGTGTTTAGTTAAATAGATGTTTTTCTACAGATCATAACATAGTGTTTAGTTAAATAGATGTTTTTCTACAGATCATAACATAGTGTTTAGTTAAATAGATGTTTTTATACAGATCATAACATAGTGTTTAGTTAAATAGATGTTTTTATACAGATCATAACATAGTGTTTAGTTAAATAGATGTTTTTCTACAGATCATAACATAGTGTTTAGTTAAATAGATGTTTTTCTACAGATCATAACATAGTGTTTAGTTAAATAGATGTTTTTCTACAGATCATAACATAGTGTTTAGTTAAATAGATGTTTTTATACAGATCATAACATAGTGTTTAGTTAAATAGATGTTTTTCTACAGATCATAACATAGTGTTTAGTTAAATAGATGTTTTTCTACAGATCATAACATAGTGTTTAGTTAAATAGATGTTTTTATACAGATCATAACATAGTGTTTAGTTAAATAGATGTTTTTCTACAGATCATAACATAGTGTTTAGTTAAATAGATGTTTTTATACAGATCATAACATAGTGTTTAGTTAAATAGATGTTTTTCTACAGATCATAACATAGTGTTTAGTTAAATAGATGTTTTTCTACAGATCATAACATAGTAGTGAATGAACAGAAGTGTTTTTTGGGATGACGTCACATCCATCCATTGCTTCTCTCAGTAAAGGGATCATTCCTAAGTTGTGTTAGAGCCTCTTTTTTTTTCTAAAAGAAAAATGTTTTTGAATAGAATTTTGGCGGAGATCTCAGGGAATGTGTTAATGATATGTTAATGATATGTTAATGATATGTTAATGATATGTTAATGATTGCTCCTCACTGCTGTTCATGATTGAATTGTAAAAAAAGAAAATATCTACTCGTCCGTGTCTCATAGGAGGGCTGTGGACAGTTCAGCAATCTGGGAACCCATCACCGAATAAAAAGGAAAAACAGCGCCCTCTGCTGTTTTTTACTCTTTCACTTGGCTCTGGGGGGGGGGGGGGGCTAAATGGAGCACCTGTACGCAAGGAAACCGGGGTTTTGGTCTGCCCTCAGCGCTCCACTTCCTGTGGTGCGACTAGATTGAGAATCACTGATGTGTTTAACGTTGTGTTGACATTGTGTACTGTTGTGTTAACAATGTGTTGTGTTTCTTTCCATCCCTCCTGCTGTCCTGGACAGATCTTTGTGAGTACACACACACACACACACACACACACACACACACACACACACTGTGTGTGTATAGGGGACAGCTATATATATATATATATATATATATATATATATATATATATATATATATATATATATATATATATATATATACATATATATATACTAAAAAAATACAAAAAACATACCAAGGAAAATCTTTTTGGGAGTTGGCCTCCTTGTAGCCAGTGGCTGTAATGTTAATATATTCCATGTTACATCATCCACAACGTTTAATGACAATCTGTCCAGTAAATGTACGTGTGTGTGTGTGTGTGTGTGTGTGTGTGTGTGTGTGTGTGTGTGTGTGTGTGTGTGTGTGTGTGTGTGTGTGTGTGTGTGTGTGTGTGTGTGTGTGTGTGTGTGTGTGTGTGTGTGTGTGTGCGTGCGTGCGTGCGTGCGTGCGTGCGTGCGTGCGTGCGTGCGTGCGTGCGTGCGTGCGTGCGTGCGTGTGTGTGTGTAGGTGTTGTGTGAGGTGGAGGTGAAGAGGATGAGTCTGTTCCAGGCCAACGCTGACCTGGCCGAGGCAGCGGACAAACTGGACGTCATCAGGAAGAAGCTCAATGTGAGACACACACACACACACACACACACACACACACACACACACACACACACACACATACACTCTCTGTGTTGTCACTGTTGTATCCTACTGACTCACCTACCAGTGAGGAGCCCCCAGCGGGAGGACGTAGAGCCTTCGTCCTACTACTCCCGCCCAACACTCCCCACTGACAGGTGCCCCCCCCTCCAGCCCGTAGGAGTACATGCAATGACCCATATCACCCTCCTCCTCCTCCTCCTTTAATACATTATAATACCCTGTATAACTACAATTAAAAACACCTTAAATATGTTCATTATTGTATTAATAGTACATCTTCTACAACAGTGGTTCTCAAACTTTTTCATGTCAAGGACCCCCAAATTGACACTCATTAGCCCGCGGACCCCGATTTGAAAAGATATGCCAGGGACCCCCATAAGAGAAGATTTTTTTACGGCTCTAGCAATGAATCTCAACCATTTTAATTTCAAGGACCCCCAGTTTGACATGCATTAGGGCTACAGACCCCCATTTAATGGCATCTCTATCTCTGGGACCCCAATTTATATTGTAAAATCAATGTTAATTTAACTCTCAGAGTTACAGACCCATAAGGGTCCATTTGGTGCCTAATCTATCATTTAGCTGGGGGTATCATTTAGCTGGGGGTCCCCGGACCCCACTTTGAGAACCAATGTTCTACAACGCCCGTCACAAGTTAATGATTATGAACTGTTTTAGAATGATTTCTAAAATAAAGAAAAGATGTAAAAGGGGGCGGCAGTGGCTCAGGGGTAGAGTGGCCCGGTAGAGTGAACTGGAAACCACAAGGTTCACAGTTCGATCCCGGGCTGGGGGGCTCCCTCAGAGTTAGTGTGGAAGTGTCCTTGAGCAAGACTCTGAGCCCCTAACAACATGGTATTACACACTACTTAATAAATACATTAATATATTGACCCAAAAGTAACAACAAAACTAAGTATTTCCTTCCTACCGGTAACGAAAGTATTCTATTACTTTATGCCAGGTTCTGTCTGTCTGTCTGTCTGTCTGTCTGTCTGTCTGTCTGTCTGTCTGTCTGTCTGTCTGTCTGTCTGTCTGTCTCTCTCTCTCTCTCTCTCTCTCTCTCTCTCTACTCATAGTAAAGGTCTCTCTGTCTCTCTGTAGGAACTAGACAGCAGTCTGGACAGCCTGACCTCGTCGTTCAGTAAGGCGACCTCAGAGAAGGTTCGCTGTCAGGACGAGGTCAACCACACCAACACCACCATAGAGCTGGCCAATCGGCTGGTCAAAGGCCTGGAGGTGGGCGTCGCCATCACACCATATTAAAACACTGTAGGACAGGGTGTAGGACAGGCGGCCCGCGGGCCATTTGCGGCCCGCGAGAGGCAACTGTGCGGCCCGCGACGACTCCTGGCATAAAAAAAAATAAAAATTAAAAATAATAATCAAATTCACACAAACTTACAAATTGTGTGTAAAAATTATAACAGACCCCCCTGAAAAGCACTACACAAGAACCCCAGGCCTAAAATAACTGTCAAATTAGCTAGATTAGAGGGGAAAAAAAATCGAAATAAAGTTGACAAAAACAGAAATCAAAATCCACCCAAAACCGTGAAATTTTCGCCCAAAACCCGCCCAAAACAGCAAAAAAAAAATGTGCACGCGCGCTTTGCGCGCGTTCTGAATTCGGGCGCGAGGGCACCGGCCCTCAGCTTGGCACCCGAGACAGAATTTGGCCCTTGGGCAAAACTAATTGGGGAACCCTGCTGTAGGACGTTTAAAGTGGTCGGGGAGTCGTCTGATCGTTAAGCATTACACACAGCAGGAGTTTACTTCTTGAAATGGGCTGTCATATATGTCAATAATGTCATATATCTGTCATATATCGTTGTGGTTTTCACACTATAGATTGATCCCCGACCAGGGATTACACACTGTATAATAGTTCACTAGGATGCATCCAGACCCATCCAATACATCCCATTGTTTTATGCCAATTAATTTTAACCGACACCTCCCGTGATATATGCACGACTCTCTCTCTCTCTCTCTCTCAAGGAGCAAGGACCCCCAAATTAATATTTGTCCGCAGACCTCCCCCCTTCTGAAGATATGTTGTGCCATAGACCCCCATACAAGATCTGTGTGGATTTGGAAAATAGGTCTGTTTGTTGCTGTTTGGTCAGGTCCAGTGATCTTCTCCTAGCCACGGTGGCTGCTGTAATGCGCTCTGATTGGCTGTGGCGCTGATCTCCTCGCAGAGTGGTCTCAGCTCCTTTCATACTGTATGATATTGTCTAAATTCCAGTCGGCGACGGAGCCGAATATCTAACCTGCTAGATATTTGAAACGGTCGGGGAGCCATCGCCGAGCGCAATTATCGTGGCAGTATCCTCTCGCAGAGGCTTTCACACACAGCGACCAAAACATCGCCGATCCCAGCCTGATCTGCGTCAGATCGGGGGTTTTGTCGGCGAGCCCCAAAAAAAGTCCCCGACAGCATAATCGGACGAAATATGGTACAGTGTGTATGTGCCTCCAGTCAGTGTGAGTTCAGTCCTACCGAAAAGTCAAAAAGGGAAAACAAAAGTCAAAATAAAAGAGTCGGAACTTTGTGTGAACTTATTTCCAAAACAGAGACAAATTATATAGCCTACCATGAAAACATATATATATATATATATATATATATATATATATATATATTTACCACTATGTTGGTCTTTTGTTATTATAGGTGTGTGAGCTTCTGTATAGATTGTTTCACTATAAATATAAATATAGGCGTGGCTTGAGATCTGGACTCGCCTGGTGGTGTGAAAACCACCCATCTACTTCACTGTGTGTGTGTGTGTGTGTGTGTGTGTGTGTGTGTGTGTGTGTGTGTGTGTGTGCGTGTGTGTGTGTGTGTGTGTGTGTGTGTGTGTGTGTGTGTGTGTGTGTGTGTGTGTGTGTGTGTGTGTGTGTGTGTGTTCAGAGTGAGAACGTGCGGTGGGCTCACTCAGTAGCTCAGTATCATGAACAGGAGGAGACTCTGTGTGGAGATCTGCTGCTCACCGCTGCCTTCATCTCCTACGCCGGCTCCTTCTCCAAGAAATACCGCCGAGAGCTTCTGGAGAACCTGTGGATGCCCTTCCTACGCACACAGAGGGTTAGAACCTTTAGAACCTTTATTAGAACCTTTATAACCTTTATTTGAACCTTTATTTGAACCTTTAGAACCGTTATTCGAACCTTTAGAACCTTTATTCTCACACCACTGCCTGTCTCACACCACTGCCTGTCTCACACCGCTGCCTGTCTCACACCGCTGCCTGTCTCACACCGCTGGATGTCTCACACCGCTGCCTGTCTCACACCGCTGGATGTCTCACACCGCTGCCTGTCTCACACTGCTGCCTGTCTCACACCGCTGCCTGTCTCACTG
This sequence comes from Gymnoscopelus microlampas, assembly GCF_963454915.1. Lineage (NCBI taxonomy): Eukaryota > Metazoa > Chordata > Actinopteri > Myctophiformes > Myctophidae > Gymnoscopelus > Gymnoscopelus microlampas. The sequence continues at coordinate 58,935,236 of NC_139942.1, forward strand.
CCTGTCTCACACCGCTGCCTGTCTCACTGCCTGTCTCACACCGCTGCCTGTCTCACTGCCTGTCTCACACTGCTGCCTGTCTCACTGCCTGTCTCACACTGCTGCCTGTCTCACACTGCAGCCTGTCTCACACCGCTGCCTGTCTCACACTGCTGCCTGTCTCACACTGCTGCCTGTCTCACACTGCTGGCTGTCTCACACCGCTGCCTGTCTCACACTGCTGCCTGTCTCACACTGCTGGCTGTCTCACACCGCTGCCTGTCTCACACCGCTGCCTGTCTCACACTGCTGCCTGTCTCACACTGCAGCCTGTCTCACACCGCTGCCTGTCTCACACTGCTGCCTGTCTCACACTGCTGCCTGTCTCACACTGCTGCCTGTCTCACACCGCTGCCTGTGTCACACCGCTGCCTGTCTCAAACCGCTGCCTGTCTCACACCGCTGCCTGTCTCACACTGCTGCCTGTCTCACACCGCTGCCTGTCTCACACCGCTGCCTGTCTCACACCACTGCCTGTCTCACACCGCTGCCTGTCTCACACCGCTGCCTGTCTCACACTGCTGCCTGTCTCACACTGCTGCCTGTCTCACACCGCTGCCTGTCTCACACCGCTGCCTGTCTCACACCGCTGCCTGTCTCACACTGCTGCCTGTCTCACACTGCTGCCTGTCTCACAACGCTGCCTGTCTCACACTGCTGCCTGTCTCACACCACTGCCTGTGTTGTGTCTCTTGTCAGGTTCCTGTCCCCATGATGGAGCAGTTAGACCCGGTCTCCATGATGACAGACGATGCCACCGTGGCTCAGTGGAACAACGAGGGTCTGCCTGGTGACAAGATGTCAACGCAGAACGCTACCATCCTCATTAACTGTTAGTGACGTAACTTATGCCTCATTATTACACGGCTTGGTTGAATTCTTGATTCTGATTGGTCTATTGCTGAATTCAGCGGTCTGTTATTTCTGGATAATGACCGATGAGCTCAATAACAGACCTCTGTCTAATCAAAGACTCAGAGCACCTGCTCATATCAACCTGTCTAATCAAAGACTCAGAGCACCTGCTCATATTAACCTGTCTAATCAAAGACTTAGAACACCTGTTCATATCAACCTGTCTAATCAAAGACTCAGAACACCTGTTCATATCAATCTGTCTAATGAAAGACTCAGAGCACCTGCTCATACCTGCGCTGCTTGGTTTTATGCTGTAATCCAACATGACAGCCATGTAAACAAACACACCATGTCATTTACAACTAAACGTTGCTCTCAAGAATGTTTTTGAAAACATTTGAAGTGAGAAATAGACAATGCAATAACCGAAAAGTCATTCTATTTGATCCACTACACGTCCTTATTTACCGTGGCGCAACAAGGCAACAATACCAAAACACTTGCCCAAAACACATAGCCTGGTAAACCCTCCCTCCGGAAATCTCATTTCCATTTGATTTCAGGAGAGAGTCTGGCCTGAACCGCCTTTCTGCAATATTCGCTGTGGGCTGGAGTTGGGCGGGAGTAATACCGTTGACTGACAACCCCTTCAACCAATGATCGTTTTTCCCCTTCAGCCAAACAGCAGTTCATTTTGACGAGCTCCAGACTATGTGACGCAACGGGACTTTTGGGACGGCCATGCCCAAAATAGGTTGCCTTATTGGGATACATGCGTGTCACTCCCCGCCCCTGCCGGTTCTCTAAATTTATATTTTTAAATAGGCTCTGTCATGATTAATTGACCACATATATGAAGTTAAACAACTAAATTCTATCCAAACGATATCTTAATAGTAAATTCCGTGCCTCAAAAAAGAAGTTTGAGACCGTTTTAAAACCCAAAATAAGAAGTCACGGCACTCGCAGGAACAACAATGGCTGCCGTTCGTCTTTTGTCGGCCCCAGTCAGGCTGCACTCGGCTTCATTCGGGCTCACTCGAACTCGCCACCTGATTGGCCAACTGTCGCTGTTAATCACAGAACGATGTGCGACGACGCTGATAGGCTCGTCAGTTCGGCGTATAGAGCGATTATTGCAGAAAGGCGGTTCAGGCCAGACTCTCTCCTGAAATCAAATGGAAATGAGATTTCCGGAGGGAGGGTTTACCAGGCTACAAAACACAGTCACCCAGTGGCAAATCCTGCAGTATTTATAGGGAAATCCGGCCGTACATAGAATGGGGATGAGCGTGTTTTAGGGCGAGTCTTCCAGTTACCTTATGGAATACTTTCATTTGTTTTCCGAGGCGAACTCGTCTCGGTGGATAATCACCCTGTCCGGCTTTAATTTTCAATAATGACCACCTATCCATACATTATCCCTTGCTTAACTGTCAGTGACATACCGTGTGTGTGTGTGTGTGTGTGTGTGTGTGTGTGTGTGTGTGTGTGTGTGTGTGTGTGTGTGTGTGTGTGTGTGGACCACCCAGGTGAGCGCTGGCCCCTCCTCATTGACCCTCAGCTTCAGGGCATCAAGTGGATCAAGAGTCGTTACGGCAGCAGCCTGAAGGTGGTCAGTCTGGGGCAGAAAGGGTGAGACTTTCACCAGTTATATGAAGATAGGTTGGACATGAGTGAAGTGCTCCTTTAACGAGTGTCTGCCTCAGATACTCAATCATGTTAATTACTCTTTCGGTCCTGACTAAAACCCTCATCTCACATTCATTTATATTCATTCACATTGAATATAAAGAAGAAACATGTATACACGTTTAATGTTATATATATATATATATATATATATATATATATATATATATATATATATATATATATATATATATATATATATATATATATATATATTATCTTTCACAGTTTTATATTATTATTAACAGTTATGTAGACGTCATGTTTAATGTAGTTATTATAATTATTATGCTGTGGTCTCAGGTTATTAACATGTTATTATGAAAAAGGTAGTGCACGCACATCTGAAATTACAAAAACCTAATAGAGTCTGCACACTGGTGATAATAACATGTCAATAACATGTTATTAACATGTCAATAACATGTTATTAACATGGTAGATGTCATAGAACAGGCTGTGGTCATGTTATTAACATGTTATTAACATGTTATTAACATGGTAACCATGGTAACAGGTATGTAGACGTCATAGAACAGGCTGTGGTCATGTTATTAACATGTTATTAACATGGTAACCATGGTAACAGGTATGTAGACGTCATAGAACAGGCTGTGGTCTCAGGAGACACCGTCCTCATTGAGAACCTGGAGGAGACCTTTGACCCCGTCATAGACCCCCTGCTGGGACGACACACCATTAAGAAGGGCAGGTAACTCTCACACACACACACACACACACACACACACACACACACACACACACACACACACACACACACACACACACACACACACACACCACACACACACACACACACACACACACACACACACCACACCGCGCACACACACACACACACACACACACACACACACACACACACACACACACACACACAGACACAGACACACACACACACACACACACACCACACCGCACACACACACACACACACACACACACACACACACACACACACACACACACACACACACACACACACACACAGACACACACAGACACACACACCACACCGCACACACACACACACACACACACACACACACACACACACACACACACACAGTGCAAATGCCAACATATATTTTTGGATTCTGCATTCTCTAAAAATTCCCAAATCGTCACATTTTGCAAATCTCAAAAAACTTTAAACAAAAATCTAAACTTTAACTCCAGTGTGTCCTATAGAGGTGCTATTTTAACCTTTCATTCATGTCATTGTGTGTCCTAACAGCTACATAAAGGTGGGAGATAAAGGGTGCTATTTTAACCTTTTATTCATGTCATTGTGTGTCCTAACAGCTACATAAAGGTGGGAGATAAAGGGTGCTATTTTAACCTTTTATTCATGTCATTGTGTGTCCTTACAGCTACATAAAGGTGGGAGATAAAGAGTGCTATTTTAACCCGGCCTTCAGACTCATCCTTCACACTAAGCTGGCCAACCCTCACTACAAGCCGGAGATCCAGGCTCAGACCACCCTGATCAACTTCACTGTGACCCGGGACGGTCTGGAGGACCAGCTTCTGGCCCAGGTGGTCAACCAGGAGAGACCCGACCTGGAGCACTTCAAGGTGGGCCGCTCCCCTCCCCCCCCCCTCCTGCCCTTCTCTGGTTCCACCACTTAGGGCCCCCATAACTACAGAGTCATAGATGAATAACTACAGAGACATAGCTGAATAACTACAGAGTCATAGCCCCGCCCCAGGCCGCGTGAACAAATAGATAAAGAGAGACAAAGAGCGATTGCAGAGTTGGCGAGGCTTGTGGTGTTAAGACGAGGATTAACTTTAGTGTGTGTGTGTGTGTGTGTGTGTGTGTGTGTGTGTGTGTGTGTGTGTGTGTGTGTGTGTGTGTGTGTGTGTGTGTGTGTGTGTGTGTGTGTGTGTGTGCGTGTGCATACAGAGTGAGTTAACGTTACAACAGAACCTGTTTAAGATCGAGTTGAAGCAGCTGGAGGACGAGCTTCTGTCCAGACTGTCTGCTGCCGACAGCAACTTCCTGGGAGACAACCTCCTAGTGGACAAACTGGAAACTACAAAACACACTGCTGCTGAGATAGAGATGAAGGTGTGTGTCTGTGTGTGTCTGTCTGTCTGTCTGTCTGTCTGTCTGTCTGTGTGTCTGTGTGTCCTAATTCAAGCTCTCTGTCTGTCTGTCTGTCTGTCTGTCTGTCTGTCTGTCTGTGTGTCCTAATTCAAGCTCACTGTCTGTCTGTCTGTCTGTCTGTCTGTGTGTCCTAATTCAAGCTCACTGCTACAGCTGTCACGACGTTTCATACATTTTGTCATAAAGATTTTACACATGGGATATGGTTAAGTAACCCTTTAAGACCTGGAACGCATCTGTGTCATTTTATTATTTGAGCTAAAAAGCATTATTTTACACTTTGGCTATTCAAAAAATAGCAGATCTACAAGCTCATGAGCTTGTATATTTGCTATTTTTGAAAAATCGTATTTTTTTTTGCAAATCTTGAGATTTGAGTTACAAAAGCGAACATTTGTAACTCAAATCTTTGCTTCTGGGGGATTCAACAGTTTTTTGAAAAAACGTATGTCGCCATAATATCAGTGGTTCTTTTTTCCATGTCAAGGACCCCCAAAATGACATGTATTTGACCCCCATCTAAAAACATATGTTCCAGGGACCCCCAGAAGCAAAGATTTGAGTTAAAAGGTTTTGCTTTAAAACAATATATATTAAAAGATTTGCACACATTTTCACGATTTTTCAAAAATAGCAGATCTACAAGCTCGTAGCGCGGCACTCGGTGCCGCGCTATGAGCTTGTAGATCTGCTATTTTTGAATA